>NC_090943.1:93530899-93695899 GCF_040807025.1 Struthio camelus | reverse complement strand
TGAGATGTATTCCAAAAGATAAGATGGGAAGAGGATAAGCTTTAAGAATAAAAACAGTAACCTACTCTACAAACTAATTCAGAAAAGAAATATTCACAATCAAACAATATTCGTATCCAGTATGAACAGGAATACTGATTTTAATACTAAAACTTTCCTCAGCCTTACACGCTTAACTGAAGTAGAAAAGAAAGGCAAGGACCGTATTTGTTTAGAATATGACAAACTTATGACATTAAGTGTGCACTCAGAATTAAGTACTTTACCTTAGTTGTGATTGCAATGTTCAGCTTATATCAAAACAAATACTATGTCCTGATAGGTATGCAAATTCCCCTCCCACTAGATGTGCATCACTGTAGAACTCAGACTTCAGGTCGTGTGACTCTCAGTGGTTACTGAGCCACCAGTACTTACAGAAATACATTACATTTCAATTACACAAATTAAAAGTGTTCTATACGTAAAAACACATAGAACATCTGTTTTTCTGTATTTCCTCTAGATAAAGAGAATGCTAGCAGGCTATAAAGCAGACAATAATACAAATAAAAGATGACTTGAAAGATCAGAAGAGTGTCTATTTCAAGGATGCTAATATGGAACAGGTCTCAAAGACGGTAGCTTCTGACATTTCAAACAGCTATCTTTAATAAAATAACTTTTAAAAAATAATATAAACATTCACCACAAAAATCTCTCTATATTCCTCCTTACATAATTATTTTCAATAGTGAAAAACAGAGCAGACTCAGAAATATGAAAAGAACTATTTAAATTATGAAAAGCAGTGACTCTCTTCCTGATAAAAGCCCCTTTACTGACTAATATAAGAATAACACAAGTAGAAAACAAGAAACTAAATCCTTTCAATACATGCAGGATTCAAAACAGTCATCTGGAAAGAGGTTCCCTTAGCCAATACCTTAAAAGAACTACAGTTCCTTTGGCTCCAAAGAATTTGGAGGATGTTCCTGTCTGTTTTGAGATTAAAGTTTCAATGCAACAATAAAAACATACGTTCGATTAAAAAAAAATCAATTCTTAAACTTTAAAAATATTCATTATGGATTATAATATTAAATATGAAAGCTTCAACTTTCAATAGTTGTAATAAATAAATATAAATAAGAAATAAAATAGAATGTACAGCATTCTCTTCATAAGGAAGAAACCAAAATCACACTAAATTTCTACAAATTTAAGAACCAACAGCCAACTGATGCAAGTAAATAAAATTTCAGCTGTAATTCTACTACTGCTTTTTCCTGTAGTTTTGGGAAGCAGCTTAAATCATAATGAAATAATCAGCTGATGATCTATTTTAAGTTCCAGGTTGACTTCCAATCAGAGTATACATGTCCATGCAACTATGAACAATTAATGTATTTTAACATACAGAAACAGAGTGTTTGGAAATGAAAAGTGAAGAACATATATTAAAAAATAGAACAAGATGCAAATACACATTAAACACAGTGTACGCCTACCAAACATAGCCTGTATTAAGCACAGCAGGATAGCCTGTAACACAGAAGGTTTTTCAGTTGATACATAGGAAACATGAACGTGATCCTTGGAGACAAACAAGATAAAAACTTTTTGAAAGAAGACAGAGACTAAGCATATATTAAATCTACAGCAGTCAATCTGACAACAACGTTAATGGGCTGAAATGTATATCAATATAGTATGTTACAAACATAATAAAAATCAGAATTATAGCAGTATAATAAAAAAATAATGTACACCTTAAAATATCATATTTTATGCTAGTAAAAATAAAATCATTCAGATTGTGGCTGTTTAACCTTATAGAATGAGGAAATATAAGTATGTCTTCAACTTACACTCAAAGTATGTATGATAATGATAGGCAAATGGCTTAGTAATATCCAAAATTGAAATGGTTTAATTATAAAATGACTATTTTAATAACTCACAATACTTTGTAGCACTTACTGCCTCCATTATTGTCCCCTCACTTCTAAAGTAGTATAAAATATTCAACTGCCAGGAGAACTATTTCATTCATAAGCTTACTATTTACTCATTTTGTAAACTATTTTTTCATGTAATACTTTTACAAGTATTACATAAAGCTGTGAGGCACATCTGACTTTCTATACAGTTTGTATTTCAGCTTTAACTTATCAGAACTGTAAATTTTAAGAATGTGTGTGTGCATCTTTATTCAAGAACATATGTAGAACACAATTCCACAATTAAGTTGAAAGGTTTCAGCTTCAAAAAATACACTGAAGAAAAAATATATACCTAAATATCAGTGACAACTGTAATACATTACTCTTGTTAAAAAAAAACACCTGCTACTCAGAACATAACCCTAATACAGAAAAAACTTGTAATGGTATATTTCACACATCTTAAATATTTTGGTTGCCACTGTTTTGGGTTGTGCTGCTGTCAGCACTGCCTTGCAGACAGCGTATTAAGGCAGCAGTACAGTTCCAATTGACCAGGTGAAGTTATAAGCACCCTCTGAGAGCCCATGCCATTTGCCCCTACCCCGTCCAACTCACAGCAGCTGCCTGTTGCCAATGGCATGATTAACTCTGAATGGCAACGAAGCTGTGAGGAGCAAGACAAGGACAAGAGCAAACTCCTGCCGCTGATTTCCAGCACTGGGGACAGCAGCTGAGAGGAAACACCCATCTTGGGCTGCCTCTTTTTAACAGCTCACTGGGGACAACCAGCCTTATCAGACTACACAAGAAATCTAACTGTTGGATCGCCTTCTGTAGAATGATAAAAGTGTCAAACGTTTACATACATACATTTTGCCAAAAATCATTCTTTTCAGCCTAGCCAGCTACAGGTGAAAAACAATGCATTTCTGGGGGGCTAAGCAACACAATTTTTGCAATTCCATAGCTTGATCTACTTCAAAAGAGTTCCTTAGGCTGTTTTGTGAGATTAATTTGTTTTACGGACTACTGCAAATGGCCTGTTCCACTACTGATCCTTCTTAAAACACAGTGTGAAGTGACATTGAACTACTGTACTGAATTCTGAAGCACTCTCATTTAAAACTTATTAAAACAGAACAAAGTCCAAACAAACTTTATGTGGGAGTCTCCAAAATGTGAAGTGAAATGTCTCAGAACACCATCAAGTAAAATTCTTGGTGAAAACAATAAAAAAGTAGTAACTAAAAATAGGTAGTAACAAAAATGAAATAACTCCTATTTAGACAGGCGTATAGCTAGTGACTTGCATTCTGGAACATAACATTATTATCCTCCTATGTTCTTGTAAGAGGGAAGGGGTTGAACACTGTGGGAGTTTTACAGCTAAGAGTAAAATCTTGAGCTTAGTGAAATCAGTGGAAGAATTTGCCGCTAGCTGAAGTATATAGAAAAGGATTTTACCCAATAATGCATATACTTTGCCTTGCAGTACAATCGTAAAAAGAAAGTGGAACCGGTGATGCAGAAGATAGTAAATTCAACACCCATGTATCAAGTAGCATAGTACTATTAACAACGGATAAAAGACAATCCACTCATTTCAGCAGCTGCGCAGCAATTAGGTTGACTGAGTCAGAAGGTGTATAGTGATGCACTCCACCTTGCTATATGCTTCAACTACAAAATTATATGTAGTCTGAAAAGATCCATCAGATGACTGCATATGACAACTTCATAATATGTCTAACTGTTGCTTTCAGAACAGATCTCAAGTCAGGACACGGGTAATTCTGGGACATTTTTAACTCATGAATTGATAGCATGTCACATTACGGAGCAACTTATACTCTAGCCCAGGGATACAACAGCAAACTAGATAAACAAGTGACGATCTAGTCATGTTATTTTCTGGATGCCAAAGAAAATACATTAGGATCATATGTGCACAAATCCAATAGTAACAGTATTCCAGATATACCAGCACTCTAACACTAAGTTGTATAAAAAATGATGTCTGACACCTTAAATTCACCACTTCAAGTTACTGAAATTTTTTCCTCTCATCTCTTGTGACTTGGTTTCCCATTTGTAACATTACCATTTTATTACTTATGGAGAAAAGAATATAAAGAAGACTGTAAAAAAGGTGCTATTTGAGAAGCACCAGTATTGTGGATAAAAGTGCCCTGAGTCCATGAAAATAGCAATTGCCTTTTCAGGCACAAGTTGAACAGCACGCAGTAAATACAGTACAGGACTGTACAAGAAAACTAGAACAATGTATTAAGTTGGTTTGTACATAGCAAATTCTATCCACCTACATGCTCAAATAAGTCAATCAACTTCCAGTGCTTACCGAGACTTTGCTTTCCACTTTCACTGGATTTTTCTTATTGTTTTACATAGTGATATAAATGTAGTGTTTCTTCTAGTTTTCCATATATAAAGAAAACTGAAAAACTTAGTCCCACTACAGTCATCATGAGGATTGAAATTTTTAGTTCTCCACTTTGCTATTTCAGTTAAGGGAGTTACTGGTAACAATATAGGTATATAGTCATGCTGGCTATTCACAGTGAAGGAAGGACACAGAAATTTGCTATTGGTTTGCCAAGACACCGATCACAGCTTCCCAGGGTCAACATTCCTATGTTTCTGAAGAACAATAATGCGTTCTCTACCGTTCTACCCCTCCTCTCCAATCTTCTTAGGAAAGACTTGGCTGCCCTTCTTATTTGAAGCTATTCTGTCCATCCTCACCAAGATGCTCAAGTCTTTTGGGAGAGGTTGTTCAGTCACCACTACTGTGTTATTAACTGAAACAAACTAAGTTTCTCCTTCTTCTGCTTCCCGTCTCTTGCTACTTACTTTCTACTGCTGAGAGAGGGGAACTCATTAAGAGAAAAGTGCTAATACTACATTCCATGTATCTACAAATAGCCCTGATCTTATCAATCCTCTTATACTCATAGGGGAATTCTCATACTTAAAAAGGTAAGCATATGGTTAAATACTTCCTTGGACTGAGGTTCTGGATAGAGGGAATAAACTAAGTCATTTGGACTACTTACTACGTCTAGGTGATAGCTTTCTTGATTTTGTCCCATATGACACGAAATCTTAAGAGTATTAAGCACAGCAGAGCGAACACCAATAAACAGAAGGTGCTACATAACTTTTGCTTGTTAACTAACTTTTCCTTCTTTTAAACTGCTCTGTGCCCTAAGAGCTACACATCTTTGAAATGTCTCATTAAGAGATATATAGCTTTTTTTAAGGAGGTTATGCTTTAATCCTAGGCCCTACATGTAAAACAACCATACAAAGTTATTTCAGTCTCCTTGTCAAACAGACTATGAGGAACATCAAAGCACCAACTGAGCAGGAAAAAACATGCAAGTGAAGTTACTTGGCTCTCAGGGCAGCAGCGTAGCAGCAGAATAATGTCAATGCATTTCTGAGGCCCTTCTGAAGCCCTCTAGGGAATAGCAACTACTGTTTTTATCGTCTGATGGGGTTTCCATAGGCAGTTCTCTTTCCTTGGTCTACACCTACATGTAAGATTTATGAGGTGATACTCTTTCTGCCAAGGAGAAGAGCGGTGGCATGGCAGAGAAAAGCTATTACTGTTAATGTATGCATTCATGAACACAGAAATGCAAGTCTGACTCACTAACATTAATCTTAGAGGTAGAACAGATGAGAACACTTTACTAATGCAACTACAGTATGCTGGACAACCAAACTTGGACGTTTAAAAAAACCCTGTCAAAGCAGAAACAATGCCTATTTTGAGTATCGGAAATCCTAAGCAAAATCCAAGGTAAACGTGTGGTGAAGTGGCACAGGTTCTGGAACAACATGAATCGGCTCCAGCCACTATTTCACTCCAACTAAAAGAACTGAGTGTGTGTGGGAGGTTTTAGGTTTTGGGTTTTTGTTTTTTTTTTTTTTTGGAAATAGTTTCAAAAATATATCCTCATAAAATGGGAGGAGAGAGGAGAAGTAGTGGAGAGAAATCTTTTTACATGTAGAAAGGTAGATCTCATCAACAAAACACTAGGAAGAAAAGCGTTCCAGCAGGGGAGAGAGAGACCAAGAAATCTTGTCTTAGTTTACTAGAATAGAACTATTTATTACTTCTGGCTCATCAGTGAATTTGTTTTCAAGTAAACAAGGGCAACACAAAAAGCAGAAAGCAATACCAGTTCTTAGATTTTCATCTTTAAAAAATAATTTAAAAAAATTTTACAAATCAGCAAAGCACCAGCCACTAGACATGCAGTGTTTAGCTTTCAGGCTAGCTAACAATTAGGGAAAATAAACAATGTTACTATTTTAATGAACACTGAATAGTTACTATGAAGTTTTACATCTGATATTAAAACAGTACAGCAGATGCAGGTTTCCACATCAGGCAAAAAAAAAAGTTTTGAATGCTCCTTACAAGGATTAGCAAAATAAGAACTATTTTTGTACTAATCTGAAGCACATCAGGCAGATTGAATGCTGTATCTCCTTAAAAGTCCCTACCCATTTCTCAGTAGTTCTACCTATAATAAATTTCTACTCATTTTGATGCATCTCAATGTATGTATTCTGAATATGTATTTACTGCATAGTCAAATTATTTTAATGTTTCAGTCTTAGTATGCAAAATATATTCCCTCAAATTCATTTCCTTCTTCCTCCCTCCAAGCACATCTTGCTTTTTTACCTTTACCCGCAAAATCTGTTTCCACTGACGGATACAGGTCTACTTTCAGAGACATGCTGTCTTAGCAAAGTTGCTTACTATGAAGACCAAGACTGCAAAAGCAGTTATGAATTTAGTTAAAAATTGCTCTACGCTTTAAAGAGGAAGAATGAGGACATTGCAAAATGCCAGATTAAATAAATAAATAATCTTAGTTTGTTAATTTCCCCCTTGGTTAATTAACACCTATATAAATGACCTTTAGCATTGACAAGTCCAAGTTCATCCAGAAAGCCCAGGTTTAAAAATATCTATCCAAATAGGATTGATTACTGATTACGGCATTGTGAAGAGCACAATTCAATTTGATTTTTTTTTTTTCTTTTTTTTTTTTAAGGCTGGAACTGCATTCCATAGTAAGCTGATGTGACTGCCAATGAGGTAGAATGCACAGACTCATTAAACTACAATAACGTTGATGTTACCACTTCTACATTTATCTAAAGCACAAATGTATATCATTTTAGACTGAAATTAAACCTTGCCAGAAATAATTTTTCTTTATATTGTTTGGAATTAAAAACATATTAAATTGATCCATTATGAAAATTCTCTTCTCCCTCTGTGTTTTTCAGACCGTGTCTGCATCCTTAGGCAATGAAACAATTTTTATAATTGTAATAAAACAAAAGTGTTGACTTTAAGTTAAGAAAATTGTTGCCTGAATGACTAAATACTTCAGCAAACACAATAAATTCTAAGATACAGACAAACTGCTTACTTGAACAGGTACGTACATCTCACAGTTTTTGATACCTAAGATTGCTTAAGCTTACTTCAGTTTTAGTCTTCTGCTCAGCACTTACAGAACAAGTAAGCTTGCAAATTTCCCAGAGAAACCCAGTTTATAGTACAAAGTACAGCAGCAATGTTATGCTCCAATAAGAAACAGGATTGAAACATCTTACAATTGTATTTCAGTGAAGAGCTGAATAATGAAAGCTAC
Organism: Struthio camelus; assembly: GCF_040807025.1. NCBI lineage: Eukaryota > Metazoa > Chordata > Aves > Struthioniformes > Struthionidae > Struthio > Struthio camelus. The sequence goes on along the minus strand of NC_090943.1, from coordinate 93,688,266 downwards.
ATGCCCATATATTTCTTGCTAGTTCCTTGCCATTGAAGTTTCAGTTTGGCAGCATAAATTGAGACTCTCAGATCTCAGTGTTTGCTTTCTCCCAAACTCCAAAGATAGGAGCACCACTAAATGCATATCAATACATTTGGCAACCAAATCTCTAGAATATATCTGCACTTTAAAAACTATCCCCAAACAATACTTGGAAGAATTCTTTAGAGCAGAAGAGAAGGCAGACTTAGACTTATCTCCTCTGGAGTTTGCAGCAATACAAATGATCAATTTAATTTCAGCTGTTTCAGCAACAGTTTGGTGCAGATTTTTTGTTTGACTCTAATCTCTCAACTTAATATCCCTTCTAATTTCAAAGACTAATTATTTAAGACTCCATTTGCCTTCCTTTTGGTTCCTAACACTAAATATCCTACCCAAGGTAAACATTATTATCACCCTTGAGAAAGTACAGAAAGATTCCCTCTGCCACATCCAGAAAGGAGGAAAGAACTGACTTCAGCTGCTCTGCTTGCTCTGCTACCTGCAACATAGCTAACCAGCACAGAATAGTACCTGCAGACAGTAGATGTCTGATCTTCTAAAAGCATGTAAACCAATATCGCCCCGTGCTAGAAAACGCAGATAGAGTAACATGCTAACTTCACAAAAAGGTAGAGTTAATATATGTAAAAACGTACACTAGATTGACAATTACCTTCTAAACTGAAATACTGCATTTTATCACTTACTCATCTGTGACGGTAATAGTGTTTTCTGTGATATTAAGGACAGCTTTGGGAACTGAACTTATTTGTCATACTACTTGTGTAGTAGGCTACTGCTTGAATAAGGATATTCAGGCAGGAAGGGGAAAAAACACACACAACTCATTTTCACATTTACAAATTCATGTGAAAGATGGTTGATGAGCAGTCTTCAAAATAGTCTGAAGCTAATGTTAGAATTTTTGAAATATTTAATAGAGCAACTAATAAGACAGACATTTAAAGCAGGTCATTTTATATATATGATATTAAACTTCATTCTTCGCATTTAGTAGATTCTTAGCAGCTAAATACGGTACAAAACGATGGACCAAGTATCTCTGAAGAACAAATGTATATACCTAGAGTATCCCATACCTTAGAAGATTAACGAATCCTCAAAAATCCTTTAGATAATTAATTAGTAGAGCTTATTTATACAAGCATCACCTGTCTTATCAATTGCAGATGAAAAGTTATTTAAAAGCATGATTTTTAAGTGTCCAAAAGTTAACTGATTTAGATATTCTCCACTGATATTGCAAAATATCCCAGACGTTATTAAGATTTTGGCAGCACGGGGGAGGCGGTGTTGCATTTTGCTTCTTTAATGCTTCATGAAAATTATCCATTTATTTATGTTCACATTGCAGATGAAAGACCACAACTTTTAATTGTTAGCAGCTGTTAATATTAACGCACTATGCAAGTGAAGGCAGCACACACATTGTCATAACACGAAAACCCATGCTGCAGCTTGTCAGCATGCTATCGGATCTCTTTTATTGTAGGCTTATCTGCTGCTTAATCTCTTGCTGACAAAAAATTTAGAGCAACTATTTTAATATTACCAGCCATTCTAAACCGTCAGGGGATTTTAAATGCAAATCATGTTATCCTTTATCATTTTTCTATGTAAAACATTAATGCAAAAAACTGTGACAAGAATTTACTAAAAACCTAATATCCCTTCAGAGTCTCGAATTTCTGTAAAGCATGTTACAGTTACGTAAACTCCTCTATCACTTTATTATATTTTTTCATTTTAAACACCTGTGAGAGGTATTATTTATTAGTCAAAAGTTATTCAAAATTTTTAAAGAACTGTTCTTTTACTAAAGGGCTCAACTTTTTATCAGATAGAAGAGAAAATTATACTCCATAAGCATTCTGATTCTATTTTACTCCACTATTTTAAAATGTATGTTGCAAAGATTAAAATAATAAAAGGCCATTTTAATCCACATAATTGCACATATTACCTGTCTTTGTCAATGAGACATTTAAAAGCATCTCTTTATTAGAAACACAAATCAATACACTCAGGGGACTGCAATAACTACTTCAAGCAATTTGTATTATCATTTCATTCTTGATGTTCCCACTCAGACTGGCTTATTATGAATGGTGTGAAAATGGCAACCTGTCACAATTGATCTTTTTTAAAACCTCTTACAAGAATTTTTTCCTTTCTTAATTAAGTATCTTCTTACTAAACATAGATCTAGGCTGTAAGATACAGTCTACAACTGAAGTTTTATATCTTCATAATTGAGGCTCTTTTCCCCCCATATTCACATTAGAAACATTGCTGATGAAACAAAGAGCTATTTGCATTGCTTTGAACTGAAAGAACCTCATACAGAGGGAAGCACTCAAACTTTTGGCATCTCTCTGGTGGAAAAATTTCTTGAAGATATTTCCACTGCTAGTAAAAAATCCCTAGAAGATCATTCTGGGTACTGACCAGAACCTCAGTTATCTCGCTGTTCTTCTCCTGGGAGTCAGTATAACTTTTAGTAGTCTAAGCGTTATAAACATTCCTTAAAAATATTGTGCAGTCCTGGTCAAATACTTCTCTCAATTTTTTTTCTGTAAAGCAGGAATTAATAACTAGCTGTGATACAGAAGTATAGAACTCTGAGGATGCACATTTATACTTAGATAACAAATATTTTCATTAATACCTATATCATTCTTAGTTAAATGAAACAGGACCTCTAAAAATAATTTTATTTCTGAAAAGAGAGCCAGAATAATTTAGCCTCCTAAGCAGAATTTGCTTCTAATACCAAAAAGCTGAAGTCAATCCAGCACCCATGAAATACATCAGAATAAAAGTTAGTAGGTCTTTGGGTTTAGGTATGCCTATTTCAAGTTTTAGGAAAACAAAAGTAACAGATTACAAAGCAAGCATAACTTACCTTGTTTTTTGGATTGGATGTGTTCATTACACTTCGAGTCTCCTTCCCTGTGTAAATGACAACACCAATTACAGTTCCTGGGAAGGAGGAGGAGAATAAAGGTAAGCAGAGGTGTCAAAGAAGTAGCTAAGAAAAAAGTTAGCAGAATAAAAACCTGCAGTAGTTTACAGTCCTTCAAACAAATCAAATTTATAAGAAAAAAATCAGACATTCATACAATGTATATAGTATCATGAATGGTTTTTTTTTTCCCCACACTCTGTAATAAAGGATCATTATCACTTTTTTAAAAGTTAACATTCATAGAATGACAACCTGCTTTCATTCTTTTCAATGGGAATAGCACTTTAAATGTAACTGGTTAAAAATTTAAAACTTAAAACTGTCTCAAACTATTTTGGGAATATTAACATACAGTAGAAATAGCTGCCTTTCATTCAAAATGAATACCATGGTGCTGAATACACACTGGACACAGATTGCCTGCTACGTCATCTAGAGTGACATAAAATTCAGTCTACCCTTTTCATTACCTTCATAAAATCCCATAAAGAAACAGTCACCTATTTATTAATATAAAAATGATTCTTCAGGTCAAATTATCTTTAAGTCAACAATTTTTACCTGATGATATAGCAAAACCTGGTTTCAGCATCACTAAATTAATTTCTTTATTAAAGAAAAACTTAGATTTTTATTAATATTCTAGTATCACTCTTTGCGGCGTAACACAAAATCCTTGCTTTATTTTTTATTATTATTTTTTTAAGATGATCTGAAATTGTCTTATGGAAATTCAACCAATTATGTGACAATTTCAGTCTTCTTTATCCCAGAAAACAAAAAACAAAAATAGTGTATCTTGTCAGCACCACACTGCTCAGAAAGTTTTATAGGGTAGAGGTATTATACTTTTGTCCGACATTAAGTTGTCTATTGTAATCAGGACCATACATAAGGTCTGCTATCACTATTTCTACAGTATAACAGGCAATAACAATTTGAAAGAAAATATAAAGCACAAAGATCAAAAGATGAAAGGTAATGATGCTGATGTTAAAGGAAGTCTCATTTACTCAAAAGTGAAAATGCAAGTAAAAGCCTTGAATTCACATACAACATACAAATAGTGATTATACTTTATATCTTTTGGACCATTAGAAATCAGTTTTGCTATTATTTTTGTCTCCATATTAAGTCTTCTTAACACTTCCTTTGACACAACATTTTCCCCCAAACTAGTTTGCCTCTGTTGACAGCTCCACACGTGGATCTGTACATTAGTATACAGGTAACATGCCCCCCAAACACTCCAAATTCTAATTGTCATAAAAAAATTAATCATTGATACGTAATTTCTGAGCTCCTTCTACTGATCTGCAAACCAATGCCCAAAATCTGTTTGGAGCACTTTATTTTGAAGGTATCTTGCAACCTGATTCCCGTCATCTTTCACAACCGTACTGAATCATACTATACATGGATTTTCAAAACCCCCCACTCCCCAAAAAATCAATCTTTCCTCAGGAGTTTCAATAAGCTACTCTGGGGCAGCTCAGAAAGAAAAACAAAATATAAGAAACAGCACTGTTCTAAGCTTTTTTACTGCTCGAAAAGTTGGTTTCAAAGATGGACATTAGGTAAAATGTATTATGACTAGTGACACCACTAGAATAAACACGTGGGCCTGGACAAAGAGGTGAAAAAGGAGGTGGTGTAGAATGACACACCAATAATCAGGCATACTCTGAATCCAGCATGCAATCATGCTCTTTGGTGATATCAAAAACTATGTGAAGCATATAAAAACAAGAGTGCTCAAATTCATTAAAGTCATGTGCAGAACCTGGCACAAAACAGTGCTTTTTTGCAGTTGTGCAATTATATAAATTGTTCTGTTTTTATCTGAAGTGACTTTGCAAAACTGATACCTGCCCAAATGATCACAGATTTCCGTTAATATAACTCTCTTCTTAATAGATCTCTCAGCAGGTCTCAGAAAATAGCATTATCTTGTTTAGCAGTTTGGGACACATTGATCATTGCAGTAAATGGAGAGCACAAAGGAAAACTCCATACTGTAGTGAGACCTTTGGCACTTAAAAACTTAACTGATGACTTCTTCTCTCCCTTTTCAAAAGAAAAATCTACCAAAAATAAAACAAACACCACAATAAGTGATGTCACAAACAAACTATTTGAATGATTTGTAATTTAATTAAAGGTAATCTAAGAGGTTTTGAAAACATTTAATGCTTTAAATTCTTCCGTTACAGTTAAAGTCGTTTCTTCAGTGATTGCACTTTTTTAAAAGTATTCCCTCACCAAAAACTCCTTTCCTTCAGGGACTATTAAAAAGCAAAGAGCATAACCTCTAGCAAGCAAATGGAAAACTCACTTATTTAAAGATGGCTTGAAACGTAGATCAGCAGCATGCAAAAGAGACAGTGTTCAACAATAAATCAACTCCCAGAATTCCCAGATTTTTCAATGATCATATGACTTAAATGCCATAAGAAACAAACCATGTCTAAACAGTGAGAATTCCACAGCAATAATGCACACGCGCATTAAGAATGGCGCACACAACCCTCCTCTTGCTGCTACCATTTTAAAACTCATAGGGATGCTGCCTGTAAGTGGAAAAAGGTTGGAATGCATTTTGCCGTCCCCTTTAAGAACACCACAAGGATGGCTGTATGCTTTGGCCTCGAGAGACAGGTTTTGATTTCCAGCTCTGCCAAATGCTTCCAGCAAATTGTTCTTTGTACTTCCTGCACTTCAGATAAACATTTGCACACATCCAAGTGTCTGTTAGGGCTTTACTGGCAAGGGGCAGAAAGCACTTCAAATTTGGTAGTAATAATGAACTCCATTTGTGTATCTAAACTTTTAGTTTTGAGACTAGAACATCGGGGTGTGTAATACAAAACATGCCAGGTGTGACAAAATTATGTTACAAATGGTTTTTAATTTAGCTTGCTTTTGTTCTAAGAGGTTAGGAGAGAATACTAAAACCAGTTAAAGTTAACACCTCCCAAACACACAAATCTGAGAAATCTTACTCTCTCCCTAACTTCATCTGCAGATATAAAAAGGTAGCACAGATTTTTATTCTCGATTTGACAGTACAAAATTTTGTGAAAAATAAATGTTTGGTTCCAAAAGGTCAAAAAGAAAATAAAATTAGCCTTAAATTATAGTAAGTATTTTTCCTGGGACTCATACTGCTCTAGCAGTAGAACCTGTTGGTTCTGTTTTTGCATAGATCCCTTTATTGTTGCATCCCGGTATTTTCATGAGCTTTGGCATTCTGGATGCAACAGAGTTGATACGATTTATTGAATCCTTTACCTACTCAAGTTTACTGTTCCTGATCTGCCAGATTATTGATCTGTGGCCTCTCTCCTCTGAAACTGTTAGGACATCAGCAACCAGAGCTGAAGTTTTGTGAGGTACTCCCCACCTAATTCCCCTAACACTTTTCCTAGCCTGACCTCGACGCTCCCTATCACCTCGACTAATAGTAGCGGCACATACCTGGGGGATATTAGGCTCTCCTGGCTGACGCAATGTGTTTTATGTAATACGTCAAATATGCCAGGAAATTCAGTATTCGTTTAAACACTGAAAGAAGGAAAATGGGATGTGGCTGAGAAATAGGGGCTTCAAGGAAAGGGCTTCTTAGAAGCACAAAGGGCAAAGCTTGGAGGAAAAAGTCTAGCAGATCTCTGCCCCACAGTCCTGATCCTCTACAAAGATCTCCCTTAAGACGTAAATTCAGATTAATACAGAGGCTTGGCAATGGCTGAACAAGCTAAACCCACTACCCAGCAGATTGACAAAGGTAATACTTGCGAGCACTACTCCATCGCTTTTTCTTCCTTCTGCCTCCCACTTACCTACCCTTATTCTGTAAGCTGGGAGAGGAGTATCTATGTGTGAGGACAGGAAGACTTTGAAAAGAAAAAGCACTGAGGACAAGGGAAGAGAAGAAGCCTGATGAAAAACACTCTACTGAAGAAGGGGCACATCCAGGAAAAAGCTTAATGGAAGTAACGCAGCAAATCACCCATGGCATAAAGCAGTGGGGATTCTGTAAAAAATAATATTTCCTCCTGCTTTTTCTTGTACAACTTAGTCACTCCTCAGATAACATTCTTGGTCTCCTCTTGTCCTTGCTGCTGCCCGATCTTCTGTCATGTAAGATGTTATTCGTACCTAATACTGTGAAACCTACATATTTCCCTTCTAAACTGTACAAGTTTATAGTAGGCAAAAAGGCAAACATGCAGCTGAACTGAGGCCTAGCAACTGCATCATAACATCCACTGTGATGCCTCTACACATAAGAAATCTGTCATCTTGCATCTTTAAGAATATACACAGTAAAAAGAATACTCAAAATCAGGAAGAAAGAAGCTCCTGCCCCACATTTTTCCTTCTCCCTATACAAAATCTTCTTTAAAATTAAATGTAGGTTTTATATCTGCACCTCAGCTTCATATGCCTTTCCTGGGTGTTTGTGACAAAAGTCCCCTGTCTCCACACTGGAGGCAGATAACAGCAGCCAAGACAACAGCTTGGGTTGACCCCAAATGCTTTATAACAACCTCCAAGGGGTCAGCAAGGGCATCATAGCAGCCTCAAGTGCAGTGGGTCACATAAGTGATGTACTTGCTGTGCTTGTTAACAGATGATGCTCGAGGTGCTTACAAAGAGTACTGGGCAAAGCGGACCCCCAAACTCTGAGGCCATAAAGAATGCCCTACGGGACAGGCATAACATAAATGATGCATCGGCAATGTTGCATCCTATGCTTTTGGATGAAAAGAACTTGGACTCCACAAAGCTGTGAGCCCAGACTGTAACCAGACTGAAATAAGATGCAAGAGGGACTGAAGCAAGGGAGCAATCTAGATAGTGGACTTTCAGGAAAGAAATAGCACAGTTTCCCTTACATGCTACCAGATGCTTATCCTTCTGGTTTCCTGGAATATAAATGGCAGTTGCCCACAGTCTTGGTGGGCAAACAATCTTCTGTTAAACCTTGCAGATATTATCAAGGACTGTAACAGGCCATGGTGTGTACGTGGGAAGCAGAGGTACTTGCAAACTTATATAAGGAGCTTCTGCCTCTGAAATCTTGACACCGCATGCTCTAAGCAAGGCGGTTTAAAATGCTGTTATCACCAGTGACAAGCATTTTATTAACACTTTTTGTCGCAGCTGTCACAAATCTTGGAAATTCAATTATAAAATCTATTTTTTTTAAACTATAAAATTCAAATTTATATTAGCTTAGCATCAAGAATCCTAACTTGGCTATGTACCTATCACCTTAGAAGTGAAACTAAAACAACTGAATGATACATCAGCTACTACCAAAACTAGAATACCTTTAGTTTTAACAATCTCCTGATTGTTCTGCCTTATGGTCATCTTCACAATTATATGCTCAGGGCGCCTATAAGAACTTATAAATTCTCAACTAGAAAAACTACAGACTGAAGACAAATCATTTACCACTATTCATTAAAGGTCTAATCCTGTCAAATGCTAAAATTACCTCCACAGAGTTTCTGAGCAAGTCTTAAGATCTGGATTTAAGACACCATACAGAACAAGCAAATGTCCAATAGAAATCGTATATGCCAGACAACTGCAGTACCTGAGAGCAGCACTTTATCACAGCAATAAATTGTGCTTAATATATAAGATGACATGTACGGAACGAATATAGGCCAAAGTTTAGATTTACAAGACATTCATGCTATTATTTTTGCATAACTGATTTTGCATATCAGTTATGCAAAAAATGTAAACTTCCTGAGCAACCTTAATACAATCAATGTGTGTATGCATCCTATGACACCATTTTTAATTACAAGATCATGGTATTTTTTTTATCTTCAGAAAGGGCTGTGATCTGAAGAGCCATTCAATATTTTGTTTTAACTTTGTAACGTTTCAATAAGTTGCCTTGAGTCACCCTTAAGAGTCTTATCACACTATTTAAAACCATGTTCAGACAAAAGAATTCTTTATCTTCTCATATGTTTTTCTATTGCCCTTGTTAATAACGAACCCGTCTTTCATGAACAATTAAATCTTCACAACACGCCTAAGACAAAAAGTGACAATATCTTTATCTCATATTCTTTCAGGTGGTGAGCTAAGGCATAAATATTAAGGACTCACGTTACCACTAATTTGGGTTCCAGGTTCAGAGAGTCAGTTCAACAGCCCTCAGACTCTGGCTACATTTTAAAACAAAATCAAATCACCCATCCCCAAAATGAAAACAGCAACAGTTTTCAAGAGGAAAAACGTCAGTATTTCCTAGCTTCAGAAATACTGATTTTGCAGACGTATACTCCTTGAATGTAATTTTTCCTGCGTTTAAGTTTGAGAAAAAGCAAAGAAAAAACAAGTTTACACAGTATTGAAATTTTAAATTTATAAGCAGAATCTTTTTACGCATGTTTAAAAATCCTGGCTACTTAAGTTAACAACCTAACAGATGACAACTGTAAGCACCATCCATTTGACAGAACAATTTTAGAGAGAATAGTTTCCTAGTGAAACTCAAATTATTTGCAGATAAAACCAAACAATGCTGAGCAAAGAATACCAGGATATTTTCAGATTCTGGAAAGCAGTGCTCAGTCTCCTCTGCCATCTCCTTAGACTCAAAACACTTCCTCATAACCCTCCAGCATATGTCTATCTTAAGATTCTCCTCACCAATGCAAAGTCAGTTTCCACTCTGAAGGCTTCTCCTTAAAGACTTCTCCTTTGAAGTTAGTTCCAGTTTCCCTCCAAATCCTTCTTATTTTTAACTCCTCCTTCCATACGCTCCTCTTGGCTAAATGGTTCCAATCATTCTGATTCTCCATTTTAAATCCCAGCTCCCTTTCAGAAATCATGCTCTCCCAATTTGTTATTCTCGGTCCTTTTGTGCAGAAGAATAGCTACAGCCCTTTCTACAGTCCTTTCGACTCTTCTTATATAGAGCAAACACTGGAAGAAAAATCGTCGGCTCTTAAAAAAGAAAGGTTACAACGGCTTAGTACCTAAATACAGTACCTGACGTGAACTCATTAAAACAATGGAGTCTAAACATCAGTAGTAATTCCTGTGCACCTCTCAATGAAGTTATATAATTCTATAACCAATTCATAGCTTCTGATTAAGATTTCCACTGATAACAGATTTTCAGCAAGCTCTACCCTACGCATACAGTCCACATAAAAGAAAAATTCTAATACATACAGAACCATGCTTGCTCTTCAGCATGATACTATCCACATTGAGCTAAACAAAGAGCTTTATAACCTGAAGTTTTAATTAAGACAGAAAGGTCAATGGCTTCAGTTATGGTACAAGGGACAGCTCAACTGAAACAGCAAAATTTAAGTATAAAAAACTATTAAGGAGGATTAGGAAGACATGAAAACATGGTGAATAGCATGAGGTGACTGATAGGAAGGCAGACAGCAAAGCAGCATGGGATTAATAGCCAGAGACACACAAAGATTTTCAAAATTCATTAATATTTCACAATGTAAAATAAAGACATACTTCCACAGAGGAGTTTTAAAATACGTTATCATCTCTGATATTGCAGCACTTACCTGAAGCCACAACAGTGCTTGCCCATAACGTATTTTCTATGCTAAGGCTTTCATGAACTGCTGGATCACTGTCTTCCTGTTAAAAATATGAACAGCTAGTAAATCAAGATTTCCGGTAGTCATAGTTGAGAACAATGCCAAACTATCTGCATAAGAATAACTAGCACAGGATGTCTGCACCTTTATATTAACCGCTGTGTTCACTGCATATGCATTATTTGCGTGTATACACACACAAGCAGAATTTTCCAAAAAATGAAATAGTGATTGAAGTTAATATTACTTAAATCTAATTATGTTCAGAGACCAACTGAAGTCAGTAGTGTTTCTAAAGGTACATGTCCTTATCCTCAGTTGTATCGAACTGAGGAACAGTTTATTCTGCAAAGCAGTTAAGGCAAGTTAAGAACATTAGGCATCAAAAATTAATACTCTGTTCTCTCTGATAATGTTAATTATCTACAGTTCATATAAGTTATGGTCGTTATCATTTTAGAAACCTAATGACACCACAGCAACTTCAGGGAAGAATATTTAGACTTAAAAACAAAAGTACACTCGCATTGCCTTACCAAACATTCATAAAATATATCTCCAATAGAAAAATAGTTCCAATAGGAAAATGATCCCCTGATAATTTAAATCTTTCTTTTCTTTCCGTTTTCTTCTCCTCTCTCCTCCGAAACTGTAATGGTCCAGAGACTGGTAAGAGATTAAGTCTGCTTACAATTTGGGGCATGTACAGATTTGTTGGTCATTAGCAGCTGTGAAATGCGCTGTTCACAAGTCCCCTCAACCAAAGGAAATTTTAGGAGGTAGGTTATTTAAGTGTATTCGATCAAATTACAGATCACGTTAAACATTTTTTTGGGGCGGGGGAGCACCGATTACCAAAGCGAACAAACTCTATAATATCAATAACCAAAACCTGCATCTCTTTCATTTTTATTTTCAAAGAGCTGGCAAGTACAGGATAGGCTGTTTAGAAACCTCTTCGTTTCTAACAAAAGAAAAATCTCCAAATAAGCAGATATATTTGCATGCATACTTCAAAAGATCCCTACATAACAACGAAACAATAGCTCTGTTCTCTCAATAAAGCAAAATCATTGTTTAAAAGGTACAAAGAACTATTCTGGCAAAAAAATTAGGGGGGAAAGAGAGGGAGGATTCGGTATTAGCTAAAAAAAATCCACAGTTTTTGGAATCAAGACTCATACAAGAAGTGAATATTCCATCAAGAATTGTCGATGTTCTTGAAGATTAGACTTTGACTAAAAAATAAGAATATTTCTTGATTCTTACCTAGGGAATTAAAACAACAACAGTTGTTTGCCAAACTTATACCAATGAAGACATACTAGACTTGAGACAAAAGCAACTAGAGGCCCTAGTCTAACAGAAGTAAAATTATACTTCATGTAGGAAGTATATTATCAAGAATTTGGGAGCACTATGAATAGCAGAAGGTAGTTTCAAGCTCATGCTACATATCGGTATGCATGTCTACAGAACTTTCAAGACAGCTAAACTGTAAGTTTTACCTCAGATAATAGAATACGGTATATGTTAATAGAATATAGTTCTATTTCTGTAAGAGAGATAGATTACTTCAGTTTTAAGCCCAAACTGATAGGCAAGATGGACACATATGAAGACCTGGTACCAGGACCAAAAGGTGGTCTTTCTTCAGCTTTTCTCTCTTATTCATATTGTACAGCACAACGCAAGAGCACTGCAGCCGGGATTCTCATATCTGACATGTGAAATTTGTCAGGATTTTTAGGATACCTGAAGGTCATAATCAAACCTGATCCATGGAAGGCTCTAAATGTCAAAGAACCACTGTATTTCAGGTAACAGATGTCATGTTTTCTTCTCCTTTTATCTACGCCCAGAATTGCCTAGCTGTAGAAAACTGCAAATCTATCTGAAACTAAATCTGAAGGTAAGACAGAATGAATAGCTATAGCAATATTCAGAATTATTAGCAGTACTGGTAGCATGAAATCTTGATCTTTGAAACATTAATTATTAGAGGAAAATTCGATCTAGCTCAAAAAAGTATAATTTGTGAAATTTATCAGTCATCTTTGTAACGTAACTTTCTTCTGAGATGAGTACCTTTGATAGGGTTCATCCACAGCTGAAATTTTGGTAGTTTTTCCTAATTTCCTAATGTTTACATTCCTGTTTTGATTTACCACTGTTTCTGGATTATTAGGATTCTGTGATTAATTTTGCCTTCTGAAAAATCTAGTTGAGGTGGGAAGGAACGTCTGGAGATCCGATCCAACCTCCCAGTTCAAAGCAAGGACAATTAAAGCAGGTTGCTCAGGACCACGTCCAGTTGGGTTTTGAATACCTCCAAAGACAAAGACTCCAAAACCTCTCTGGGCAACCTCTTCCAGTGCTTGACCACCTTCACTGTAAAAAAAAGTTTTTACTTTTGCTTTAGATAGAATTTCTTCAGTTTGTCTGCACTGCCTCTTGCCTTTCACTGGATTCCACTGAGAAGAATCCAGCTCCATATTCTTTACACTCTCCCATCAGGTATTTATACGCATTGATAAGGCCCCCTAAGCCTTCTCTTCTCGAGGCTAAACAGTCCCAGCTCTCCCAGCCACTCCTCATATGAGAGATGCTCCAAGCCCTTAATCTTCTGCTGGGCTTGCCCCAGGATGTCCCTGCCCTTCTGGTACTGGAAGTGCAGAAATTAGACAGGGTACTGCAGAAATTAGACAGGGTATAGACACATACTCCTAATTAGAAATTATCCAAGAACATTATTTTTTTTCATATGAATGGTGAAACACGAATACATCCAGTCAGAAGTTCTCACAAAGAAGTTATGTAGCATTTCAGAGTCTCTTTCTACAAGGCTAGAAATGTGACACAGACTGGCTTTATGCTAGTCAGAAACAGATACATAATTATTTCATTCTGATCACGATCTTTTCAGGAACTGCTGAGACGAACGGGACAACTTTCCTCACATTCTTTCATATTTCCAAAAGCTGGTCAATACCAATTAGCCTTTTGTAATCAGAGCGGAAAGCTGCCACTTTCACACCAAACAGTGGATCTGGCATGAAACAGGAGTCTTACATTTCCCACAACTTGCCACAGATGTGCAGGTTGTTCCCAGTCAGTAACAGACAAGCTAACCTTGATTACTTTTTTCTAGTTCACAAACTGTTCTGCATAGTTCAAACTGTTTCAACTTGTTTAATTTTTACAGTTTTAACTACCATCACACACTACCCCCCCTCCCTTCCCCCCCCCCCAAAAAAAAAAAAAGAAATCGTGCTTAAGTATCCTGAACAAGAAATTTGTGAAGTTTCTCACTGCATCACTAGGTCAACTGAAAACCAATGTATATGTCCCACCAAGTTATAAATACCTCCAATATGTTGCATATTTATACCATGTCTGTTTTCTGTTGCTGGTGCAATTCTATCTGCCATGCAAAATATTTAGGAAGACAGAAGCAACGTTTATAACACTCACATTAGCCTTAACCATGCTAACTTCACATGAGGACACGTAGTAGTGCTCAAGTTAAACATCTGCCAAAGCTTGACAGTTCAACTAAGGATTTCTAGTTTTTACATAAGGCATCTGGAATGGCTAATTGTGAAGAGGTTATTTCAGACAACGGACAATTGTACAATTTATATTACGCATCTCTCAGTTCCCTTGATATCTGAAAAAGCTATCTATATCAAACATTTACCAGAGTAAATACTGAAAAATAATGGCTTTGTGTCTTTTCAAGTTCGAAACCAGGACAGAAATAAGGAAAACTGAGACCACAAAGTCTCCTTACTACCTGTTAGTTCTTCCACGTCACGGTTGCTATTCATTGCATCATTCCACACCCTTCTGTTGGGGGAAAGAGGTGGCGAGACAGTAAATGATAACAGGAGCTGGGAACAACCACCTTATAGGGATGCTCCACAACTGAGAAACTCATCCCAGGACATGGGCAGAGGAACACAAATTGTAGCTTGTGCAGAACAACTGCAGATCTCAAAAGTGCAGTTTTAAATAAAATCATTTACTTTTTGTCTAATTCTGACCTTCAGTGCTGCCATTCTTCCCTTATGGAAGAAAGATGCTTTTATGTATATGGACTCACAACCGTGTATTACAGAGCAGATCATGCTAGCACTTGTCAGAGGGGCCCCGAGCAGGAATGGACGGTGGTGTGTGCTACTGGAGTGCTGACCACAGAGGTCCAGATTTCAGTCAGCCACTGCAACCCTACAGAAATGAAGCAAAGGGGCCAATCTTTTTACAATCAAAATACAGTCATAGGATACAGATGTGAATTAGATACTTGAGATTAAATTAATCTCAAATTACATGAAACAGTTTTTGTATTTTGCCCTCAAAAAATCTCTATGAAGAGCACCTGTTGTCCTCTGTGGGACTGCCAAAGAAACCTCCCAAAACACTGGAAGAGGCAACTTCCTGTCTGCCACTGACTGAAACTGCAATCAGATGTACTCATTTTTGCATTAAATTGAACTTTAGCATGAGGAAAAAAAATTGAATTTTGATAGAAGCATTGTACGTTTAACTAGACATTAGTACAGAATTAAAGCACACAGAATTAGAGAAACAGAAAAGCTGTAAAATTCAGAGAAGTCTGTTTGCTGCTATGCTACTTGAATATTCATAACTTCAGATATAACTAAAATCATACTTCAAACCAAAATAGTCATAAAAAAATACTTGATTTAATAGTGATAGTGGGTTAATACTGAAGGTTAATACATCATAGGAGACTGAACAATCACGGAATAAAATGAAAAGCACTTTTATGGATAAACAATTACATAGCTTAAAAAACTGAAACTGAGGGTATATGTAAATTGTTATTTTTCACAGTGAAGGAATGTCATCACTGTAGTCCCACAGAAAACTAAGCAGACTCATGCTACTCAAACAACCTAGTAACACGAATGACCAGCAAGATGACAGAGCAAGAAAAAATTTAGAAGCACTCTATAGGAGCAGAGAGATGAAATTCCATACAGTAAAACGTAAAGTGATGCATACAAAGAACAAGCCACCCCTACTTCGCATACAAAGCGATGAGCTCTGAGCTGATCATAACCACACAAAAAACAGATTTGGAGGTTATCACAAACCTACCAAAACACCAGCTTGGTAACAGTCAAAGAACAAACTGAATTCTAAGACTTAGTAGGAGAGAAAGAACAATCAAAAATATCATTATGTTACTACACAGAAATTCATGGTTTGCCCATGTCTTATGTATGTAGTTCTAATCCCTCCCTTCCCGCCTCCTATTCCAAATAGGAAATAGGAAAAACTGGTAAGAATTCAAAAATGCAGCAAGAGTAGTCAAAGGAGCTTCCAGATTAGATATGATTAACTAAACCTAGACTCTCTAATCAGGGAGATGATGGACACTTATAAAATTACAAGTATAAAGAAAAGGAAGCTAGATACTGCTTGTTTGCTGTCTCTTTCAGCACAAGAAAGAGGTCATAAATAAAGCCAGCAGAATTGAAACAATTAATGCAATTATACTTCATAAAATATGTAATTAACTTGTAGACCTTCTTACTCTTTGAAGGCCAAAAGATTACACAGGTTGAGGGAGGGCTGGACAAGTTTAAACAGGAGAAATTCACTGCAGGTTATCTATGGAAACTAGGTCTGACTCAGGAAGTTTCCACACCATGGGTTGTCAAGGGACAGGAAAGCATTACTTTCTCCTTATTGTATTCTTATTCTCCTTCCCAGCAATCTGCTTTTGGCTATTGTCAGAAACAGGATACTAAGCTAGAAAATCCTTTTTTCTGACCTAATGTATTCCTGAGTTACTAGGTTTTAAGATAACGAAAGGTGAAGCTCGTCCACGCTGCTAGCAGAAATCAAAAGTCCTGCAACATTTATGAGGAGCTGACAATATAGCCAATCAAAAAAAAAAAAAAAGCCATTCGTCCTGTGTCTACCAGTCAGCCACAAGACTAGTGAAACATCTCTTTAAGTTACTCAAAATCACATTTAAAAGCTTAAGATACCTAACCAGCTAAGTCTCTTTCTATGCCCGCCATGCTTACCAAGAGAATGGTTTGGCAGATCAGTTAGCTTCTACTTGCTTCTCTATTCAGCAGCTTCATCATATTTCTTTCACGTCTTTGTCTCATGCAGCCTTTCTGCCTTTCTACTATTCATTCAATTGACCAAATACCACACTTTCCATCCATAAACAGATGATGACTTAACCTTATTTTTGTATTTACCATAAACTACTCAAATGAAAAATAAAAAATACACTTATGGGTTAGCTCAGCTATTTCATGTTATTTTTATATTTTACATTTTGCAGGAGAGAGGAGGGAGAGAGGGAGAGCAGAAGCAGGGAGGGGACAGAGACTGGTTCCTCAGCAAGACTGAGTCAGCGGTAAGGAAAAAATAGTTCTGCAGATTTTCAGAATGCTGCTCCAGCTAGAAGAAGAATGTGTCACGGAACAAATGAAAACTATCACTCACTCTAGCAGCAGGAAATTGACAAACAAGAGTTTTTTTGTCCAGTTGCCATACCTTCCACTGAAGGTCTGCCTAGGTTGAATCTCATCTGGCAGCTGTATGTTTATTAGTCTTTAAATTCTGAATTAGGCTCATTACCAGAACAGCGCAATCCTTACTATTGCATTCAAGCTTTTTAACTTAAGCTCAGTTCTTGACATCATGCATAGTACTGATCATGGAGTTTTAAATCCTCTACAGTTCCTATTCTAAGAGACTTGTCTATAGCTCTTGTGTGTATAGAGAAAAGGGAACAGATGACCAGAGAAATAAAAATGAATATATCCTGCCCTCAGTTCTAAATTCACAATATAGCTGACCAAAAGGCACAGCAAATCTCTAGTAGCTATCTAAAAGGTCTTCAGAGCTACAACTCGCTAGAAATGCTTTCAGAGCATGACAGAGATCTTTAAGTCCAAACAGCTAATCCTTGAAAGAACCAGTGCATCACTTCCATCGCACCTTTTTTGGGCCCTATTCCTATGACAGAATGAAGCACAGACCACAGATAATACCAACTTTGTAGAGCCATGACATCCAGGAAACTGGAAGAATAGCCATTAGTTTAGTTGCATCACGAAAACGAGGCTCCTGTCCTCCCTCCACCCCAATCCCACAGTCAATCATTTCTGCTACACTCCTTAGAGTGGCACCTGTATTTTTAACAAGGTCAGATTACTTTTCACATGTCAGCTCCCTAGTCTGGCTCTCCATATGGCTGTTAGTGCCAGCACAAAGGCAGCAAATAACATGGAGTCACGAAACACAGCACCATCCCCTTCAGTGACAACAGAAAATCAAGCCAGATTGAAGTGAACACAACATTGTGTCAAAATAGAAAATTCTCTAAGACCAAATAAGAAGTTAAAAAGGAGCCAGCATTCTTTCCACTAAAATGCAAGGAAAGCCCAAGAAAACATCTATAGAATTAGCTTTAAGTCAGAGATTCAACATGTAAACAAAAACACTCTTCTCTGCACTCACAACTCTATACGTAGTTTTCCAAAGTATCAACCACTACACACAACATGTTTGTATCAAGACAATTTTTTTTAAAAATATTTGAGTTAGGGGTTGATATATTGGAAAAATGCTGCCAAATAACTCTGTAGTATAGTAGAAATAACTTAGTACAGCAGATTAACTAAACTCAAGGGAATCAGTTCCCTGATCTTCCTACTGGAACAGGAACTTAAGATTTAAAAATATTCTCAAATTGAATGAAGAGACTGAGGTGATAATGCAGAGCTATAAAATAGGAGAAATTTAAAGGAAAAGATTCTTAACCGAATGATGAAAGCAGGAGCCAAATTTAAATGAAAAACAGCCAAAAATCAAAGCAGGAAAGAGACAGTTTCCATGATTCTGAAGAGAAGGCACCAGCAAAGTGTAAATAATCCTAGGCATACCAGTATACACTGATATAATGCTCCACGATACTCTTTTGCCTGCAATGAATATAAGTTGGATTAAGTGTGGCTAGCTTATATTTCTCTTTCTACAGATCCATGTTTTTCTCCTGCTTTTGCAGAATTGGTAAAATAGATTCCTAATGTATCAAGCCTACTGTCAGACAGAAATCCTCTAATAGTTGGGCTTATGTAAATCCCTACTCTGTGCAGCACTATTTCAACATATCAAGACATGATATGGATGATACTCTGAGAATATATAAACACACTTCATATAAACAAATATCTCATGTATTTTCACAGTAACCAAATTTAGCTAATTTCTCACTTCTTGGCAGAAGGTCTAGAAAAAAAGGAAGTAGAGGATGAGGATTAATTTAGATCGCCATTTAAGGGCCAGATGTGATTCCTCCTGTGTGCCCATGCAAGGGCACAACCTTGTTTTCATGCACTGACTGCATATAAAGTATCAAAACTCACAGAGAGAGAAGGAAAAATGACTGCATGTGAAGCTGGCAGACAGAAAAGAGTACCATGGAGCTTTAACTCCTCCTGATGTAGCTTGCTAGTGCACTACAAAAGGTATGTTCTGTCAATTATTAGGCTAGTAGTAGATATATTTCCCACACAGAAGTATTTGAAAGAGAAGTTGTTCCCACATAAAAATTCTACAGCTATGCACCTAACTTTCTTGTTTTTTTTTAAATGGTCATGCACTTCTTGAAATTATCTAAGTTTGTCTTCTACATTGTTAGCACTCTGTCTTCATAATGAAAAAAAAGAAAAAAAAAAAATCAATGTGCTATTACCCTGTCAACCTACCCTTGCAAGAATTCTTTGAACATCAATGCCTAAGTAGGAAAAATGTATGCATTAGCATCACTAAGCACACTAATTTTTTTTTTTTTTTTTAAACTTTAACATATAACAGAAATTAGATGCAAAAACTGATTTAGTGTAACAAGCAGGGCTTCACAGCCAAACTGGAAAGATAAATCAGTAAACAAGTGTCCTAAAGCAACATCAAATTCTGCCAAATTTCACTGTGCACAAGGTATACAGCTAACAAAAAAGCTTCTAAAAGTGATAAATGTGTACAGTGTGATTTATCCAAATCTGAGGGCACTGCCCTCAGCTGCATGCACACACAAATTCAGTTTGAACTACCCTTCCTTCATAAGCAGTCAAAACAATGCATCTGTAAGCCTGAAAGGTTCCTTATCAGGAATGCTTGAATAATACTGCTCTTATTACACCTACAAATGGAACCCACAACGGAGAGCAGCCATTTAACGATAATTTCCCGATGCCTCAATTGCACACACTGAAGTTGTTAAAAAGGCTCCAAAGAGTTCAATTTATATTTAGAAAAGTATATGTCTAGCCATTGGGACAGGAATAACATGAATTTTACAGCTGTTAATAGAATTTTCATTTGGACAATTGGTCAATACAAAATTTAAGTAAACATTGTTTCTTACAGCTTCTTAAGTTGTGGACCAGTGACATTTACTGTGTAGGCAGCAAGAACTATAACTGGTATAAACTGGTATAAAGTTGTTCAGCAGTGAACAACTGCAATATCTCATTCATCAGTGAACTCGGAATTGTGAACTGGAATTCCAATTACTGAGCAAAATTTATTACCAATTTGAGTCACTGGGTCAAAAAAGCCTTCTCCCCACCCCCACAGTAGTTAATTCTATCAAATCATTTCAGGACCTTAAACTATCAGGAGGAACAAGTCTACTGTAACACTGAGTCTGGCTTATGTAAACCAAGCAATCACTCTATCTGCTAATATAGCACTAGCAATCTGAAATGCTTTTTTTAGCAGCTATGAGGACACACTGCTTTAAAAGGTTAACTTTAACAGGTCACCTTTTGAAAATAACAGCAAAAAAGTCACAAAAATGAACAGAGGGTTATGTTGTATTTGATCTTGAATCTAATTCTAAAAGGCAAAAAAATTAATAAACTAGCTTATTAATAAACTAGCTTAAACCTAAGGAGCTTTTCCATTTTATTTTATTTTTAAAGACAGCTGGTACTTCCAAAGTTGAGTCTTTTCCTTGAAAGGACACGATAAACAAGGCATCTTTTTATTGTAGATAAACTAGCAGTTGCATTGTCTCAAGCTACTGAATATATTTGACTTGCAGCATTTTCCAACATATATAAACAATATAAAAAATGCTTGAAGATAAACAGACATATGCTGATGTATAAATGGTTTAAAATAAAAACGTTAACATGAGGAGTAGGTTTTTTTGTATCAGTTTCCTGCTACATACATTTACCAAAATATCACGCATATAAAGTATTTCTGTTACAGCAACATGGAAAAATCTCCTGTAAACCTAAGGAAAGATCAGATGCAGCTTAGATACTTATGTTTCAGTGACACTGGAAAACAGGAAAGAAGTAGAACTTATTTACAGACACTACTTACCCGTGTGAAGGTACCCTCAAAACTGTGAATATCCAGCTGTGGCTTCTGAGCATAAACGTAAGCATTGATTGAAAAAAGATCCTGTAAAACAGATTAAACTGCTTACTATTACTCAAACTTAATACTTGTTCTGATGAACCTTTTAAAAAATTCCAGTTTATTCCTCCCACCCCAAAGTTAAAATGATGAAAGTTTTACCCAACTAAGAAATAGCTCTTTCAGTACATCTTGCTAGAAAGGAACCACTTCCAAGACGACGTTCTGAATGTGCTGTCAGTTCACACACTGAATTGTTTTACATTAATAACATGAGTTATGGAATCTGATCTAATTTATTTTCTCTTAACATTTAATTCCTAATAGTCTAACCTTAAAATAGTATTTTCCATATCTTTATTCCTTCAAAAAATAAATTAAAGGTGGCTTTAATGAAACTGGAAACAAAACTTTCCTAGCAAGGAAAAGGCCAATGTAATATGGGGAAAACAATGCAATTGATTAAAGTTGTCTTAAATGCTCAAGCACTCACTGTCCCCATCCACAGATAACCCATGAGAAACTCCAATTTCAATAAAAGTTGGCCACTTCAGCAGGATTACTTACACGCTTGAAGTCAGGAACAAACTTACGTAGTCTTATAAAACTAGGTCTAAATTAAATGGTACTACTGCTCACAACAGCAAACAACCCACAGACACTCCTACCCTAAAACTAAGAACAAGAGACTTTTAGATACCACAGCAGTGGGCTTATATATAGTGATGAGAGTATAGCAGAAACAAGAAAAACCAATCGGATGATTTTAAGATCTTAGGAGCTGTCCCTGGAGGCACAGGGAGGCCCAGCTTAAAATTCTGAAATAAGTTTTTCTCAGGCGTTTCGTTAGGAAATTGTTCTGAAGCTTTCACCTTCCACACAAGAAATACCGCAGACTACTTGTTAACAAGTGCTACAAAGGAATTTTTTCTTATCCTCACTAAAGTAAAAATTTTTGTGCTTTCTAGATGGACAGGACCAACAGCAGGTAAGAGATTTCAGCACAAGTGGACCACTCATGTATGGACTCTCCTTTGGAGAGGTGCAGGTACTTGAAACCAAAACCAATTAACTGAAGAATCACAACCTTTGATGAAAATACAAGAGTTAACCCCAGCGATTAGGAGTTGGATACAGTGAGAAGGTAATCTCCACCTTTATTAACGGATATTGCTGATAAAAGGACTACAGATTTTTGAATATTGATATATTTTACTTTTTCAGATCAAAGTGAATGTGCTTACTCAGATGTTTTACATTTAAAAAGCATGTTTGCCTTAAGTATAGCTCTGTATAAATCACTGATTTTCTATTTCAACCTGTATTTTTATTCTGTAGACCTGAAATGTCTCTTATTTCATACACGAACACATAGACTAAGTTTTTCACATGCCTTATAAAACATGAATCAAATCTGAACATTAACTCTTACAGATCATCTTTATCTTAAACCATTAGTCATTCATTGTAGTCCTTCACATGAAGTTTCATTCACTGCATCCTTGTCCTTCCAATCTACTTTTCATCAGCTTCGCGAGAAATAATTCATATGAAACTAATACACATGTGGTGTCTTATATCTTCATCATTCACTTCTTCCCAATCTGTTATCACCTACAATTTAGCTAATCTAGGCTATTATGTGCTTTATTATGCAAAGAAAAATAAGAGTCTCTCAGTGCTGGATAGTACAGCAGAAAACTAATACCACACACATACTCATATACACAATAAAAGCTGTTAGTGAAATGCGTCAACCAAAAAACTTCTCTCTTTTCAAAGAACGCCTTAGTGGGAAACAACATTAGACTAAAAGGAAGCAAAAAGATCCACCTTTTAAAGTATACTGGCATTAGTGCAGTAATATATTTTCCTGCTTCCTTAATCTTTTTTTTTTTTTTTAATGTATTTGCTTCTACTATGATATCCTCTCTCCTTTGTTACATTTTAAGGTAAAAAAAAAAGTTTACATTCTTTGGTGTCTTCTATCTTACATTTTAGCTCTTCATTTGTATTTCTGATCGAACACCTAAACTTTTCAGGTCTTCCTTTTTTAGTAAAGGATTTAAACCCTGACAAATTCTCTTTTCTTTCTAGAGAACTGAGATCTTCACATTCCCTAAACATTTGTGGCACATCCCTAGAATGTCAAAAACTAGAACCAACAGAGTATTCCAAACGTGGACCTTTTTCCCCTTAAAAATGAAAAGCATTATATAAACCTACGCTCTGAGAGAAATCCTGGTGGCAATTCATTGTCATTTCATTATGAGCAGAAAGAGATGTGATGCAAGCACATTTAATATATGCTCAGTAGCTTTCTGAAGTACCTTTTTATTACTGGGGGAAATTTCTACACTTAGCAATAAAAAAATTACCTGGTTAGTCTTATTCATTGTTTCCCATTATATAAAAGCAAGAAATAGGGAAATAACCTTAAACAAAAGATTTTATTTAAATATTATTAGGAGACTTTTTTTTTCATTAATGATTTAAATAATGAGGAACTCTGTCTTCATAACATTTATCTTCAATAAAGAATAATTTTCATACTATATGCACTGAACTGCTGGTTCACTGAAGTCAAAGAATTCTACCAGTATGTTCAATAGGAACAGGATTCTACATCTAAAAAAAAATTACGCTGCATTTAGGAAATAGTGATGGCAAATGACCTCGGTTATTTTCTTATTCCAGGAAAAAAAAAACAAAAACAAAACCACACACTTGGGCAGAGGGAGAGGTTATAAGAACCTTCGATTACAGAAACAATACAGACCTTAAGTAATAAAAAATAAGTTATTTTTAAAGAAAACTCATCTACTGTCTTATTTACCTTGATGACATCAAGCATTCTATTCCCTGTCACCTGCAAATAACCACTCAGAAGAACGCATTTCATCCATCTACATGGAAATCCAGGAAATGACTTGATAACAGTACAATAATGAAAATGTTCTCTTTTGCATTTCATAATACTAATTTTAAAATCACCCTCAAGTTATCAATAACACAGAAAAATCTTGTCTATTAGGTCAAGGGCAACATTTGTTCACCTTACTTAAAGATCATTAAAATACATTCTTAATCATAACATGTAGTTCATTACAAATAAAATTGCCTTTGGTTCAATAAAACTAATTAAATGTAAATGGTATTGTTTACTGCTGTATGGATCTTCTGATATAAATCAGCAAGTCACCATTTATTGAAAATTACAGTGACCTCACTGCTGTTAATAAATTTACTTGATCACATACGCTAGAGAAGAATGCCTCACAATGGGCGTATATTGTCGGGGCGGGGGGGGGAAGGCAAACAAACAACTGCCCCACATATAACTATGAAACTGCAAGAAATCGGATCTGGGTGTTACAGTATTTGCTGCTCAGCCATCATTAAATGACTTGTTGAAATTTTAATTCTCTGATCACATTAAGTGGTTTAGGAAGACAACAAAATCTGTACTGATCATCTTTGGTGGTGTCATCTGTTCTTTAAGAAAAGCTCTAAAGTTCTGCAGGTTTATTTTATTCCGAGTGTCACAGTGGGTACAGTTACAATGCTGCTCTGCTGGTGTGACTGACAGCTCACGACAACACAAGATGCTCACAACCTCTACACCAGAAAACTAAAGACATCAGAATCAATAACAATTATGGACAGTATATTCTGTCAAATACATGACCAAATTGCTTAGTCTACTTTATGCTCAAATTACACAGGTCATTCTTTTAAATTATTCAGTACACATTGTAATATGTCAAAATATACTGTAAACTTCAGCTTTGAAAATGCCCTGGGAGCAGATGGAGCAGGCAGTGTAGCAGAAGTTGGTTTAAGTGTGGAGTCTCTGAAAGCCAGGAAAGGCACTTCTGTACCCAACTGCTACTCCACATGGAAAGTTAGCTAAAATCATTTGATCCGCTACAGCGGAAACCAGAACATCAGCCCAGAGACGCTGAGGACAGAATGACTGACCCCCAGAGAAACAGCATCTCACAGCACTGCGCTTCAAATGGGGTCTTTCTGTAAAGGGAACCTGCCCATTGAATTACTGGTTTATGAAACAACTACAAATTTAATTTAAGAAACCTAACCTATTTTTGTAGCCAACCATGCAAATACAAGCACTTACTCCAGTTTAAAGGTAGCATTGAATTAAAATATAAGTTTCATATATTTGAAATGGAGTAAACTAGCAGAACTGGTCTTGTCTCTAAGCAATACTTAAGTATGGCCACAGAACATTTTATATTATGCTCTATCAATCTTCTTTACTGTGTCTTGCCACTAATGCAAAATTTAGCAAAATAAGCACATACTCGAGACACAAAACTCAATTTATCACTCCTTACATGGACAAAACTTGAGCTCAGTTTGAGATGAGCTGGAGCAAATTGCTGAACGGAGGGGCCATCAGTGTCATATTACCACAGCTATTTTACCAATAGCCCAGCAGGTGGCAATCAAGAATTACTGCGAGGGAACCATTCCAGCCTTTTTTTCCTCCCTTCAGAGTGTAAGATATTCTCTAATTTATAAACTAGCACTGCATGCACAATAAAAGAGGCAGAAGAATTTTACGAATATATTAACTATGGAAGTGGCACTACTGTTCGATAGGTATTACATAGAGTTGACAGAAACAGGCATTTATCACATCTCACATCAAAATGGTCTGGTCTTTCGGAAGATTCATTTGCCAAAATTCCTTAAAACAAAGTAGTTTTCATTAAATACTTGATTTAAAAAGGCAAATATCAAAATATTTAGATAGATATTCCTTGCCCAAAGTGCCTATTTTCACTGCTTTCAGGGCAAGCTGAGCAGAGCTCGTCTCGCAGAGCCCGTCTTGCAGAGCAAATGACATAAATGAAATGAAATGAGGATTACTTTTCTAGCAGCTCCAAATTTTTAAACAGAAGGAATTGCCTGATTCTCCCAACCTTTCACAGAGGAAAAGGAAATCAAAGTTGATCTCAGACTGGAGCCAAAAGCTCAATCCTCTATAGATTGCTCTAACCCCAAACTTCTGCAAAAGTCTTCAAGCCTATCAAAAAACATATGTCTCTTCACTGTGTGAGTAAGCAAGAGAATCACTGTAGAACAGTGATTTTCAAGTTAGGAAGGGAAATAACGCATAGAAGTGTCTTCTAAAGTAAAAGACATTTTCAAGTTAAGACTGAGAAAGCAACTTGCCTGAGTTTTTCAAGTCTTTAATAAATGAATTTTTCCGCAATAGAAGTTACCATAAAAGCCTAGGGTGTACACTGCGTGTACAAGACAGCTCAGATAAAATTCTCTTAAAAAAATAAGTATTTTAAGCACCCTTTTTTTGTATATAACTTGGGTGCAAAGTTTCCAAGGTACCAAAATCTAACTCTACATGTTTAAAGCATATATCCTATTGATACTGTTAACTTTTTCCAAAATCATATTTTTACTGTAACTATAAAGAAACAATTCTGCACACTGCACTACAATTTTTAAAAACGAATGCTTATTTATAGATACAAATTGTGATCTTAACACAATTTGTGCCTCTACTAGGAACTAAAAAAAAAGGGGGGGGGGGGCTCTTGGAGTAAAATAACTTAATAATGTTATTTTTTATGTCAGTTTGAAATCCACAGTTGCTAAGAGTTTCATACTAATCTTATAAAGTTGCCCGTCCACAGAGATTCCTCAGATGGCAAACAGCTCTTGCATACTGTTACCATCTCAGCAGAGGCAAGAGTGCCTTCTGAGGAACTAGAGAATTGCTAACGTGCTTCCCAAAGGACCGGCAACAGTGTCCTGGATTGTGTGCTGGGCTGCATCTTCTGTGGATGATGTGTGGGTTCCCTAACAAAAAAGGTTTCCGTTCGTGAGCACTGAGCTACCATTTCCCCTGAAAATTCTCAGGTGAGGCTTGGGAGCAAAGCAAACGTGATTTAACCATTGCAAACCATCCAAAACCAGCTAGGAAGCAGCCATTTAAAATGATCATCATATTAGAGATAAAATTCCAAATATTTCCTAGCAATTAGAACTTAGATGTATAAAGCTAATGTATAATCTTTTCCAAAAGCAGCTGTTTAGGCCAAAACGTTACAGGCAGGAGAGCGAGGTGGGAACCAACAAACATCAACATTGGCTGGACCAAGCCATGCAGTATAGAAATTGAGGTAGTTAGATTTATTTGGCAGGAAGTATTTTGGGATGACATGTCAGCTTAATGTGGCCTAAGCTGTACATAGTTGTCCCTTTCTGAAAAGGGCAATTTAATTGATTTTTTAATCAAAGCCAGGTAGAAAACTGATTGGTTTTTAGTTATCAAATACATGCATTTATGTTCAAAACCACATTATGGACATAATTTTTTATTAGAAGATAGGCCAATGGCTAAATGATTAAACTGGCAGAAGATTTTGTTCTTATTATAAATACTAAAATTCATCTGCAAGTTATGCAATACTTGTTAAAGTCTGTTTCTGCACTAGAACTTGTCTTGGGGAATGATAATAAATCCTATACAAATTGATTCTATTTAGAAAACAAAGTTCCCTATACACTGATCAGCTATCAGATTTCCAATTTAAACATGTCTACAATAAGCTGTCATACTTCCTGTCTTTCATTAGCAATTACAAGCATTCTGCTAATGTTTCATGACCAGTTTTATTTAAAGTCTTTCTCTCCACTGCCTTGTCAACATGTTTGTTTTCAAGTACAACCACCTTCAAAATATAAGTCATAGAATTTAATAGTTGGCCTTTCTATTCAAACTCTTCAAAACCAACTTCAGTTTCTTAATAGTTTGTTTCCCTGAGTAAATCAGAGCAAATTAGGAAGTATTTTGAACATTTTTACTAATTCAGTTACGCTTCACCAAGCCTTTACCCAACTGAACATGACCAGTATTTTTTGCAGTTCCTGAAGTGAGCCACGGATAGACAGTTAAGGAGAGTTAAACGTTTTCTGAGAATACAATTCATATGACCACTTAGCATACATCAGAATGAATGCCAAGTCAGTACTCTGTTTCTAGGAAGACAATCAAACCTCCAATCCTAATTATATTTCCAGTGACAGATGAATTAAAAACATAAGAAGTTCTGCAAAATATTTTATGTGCAGAGGACAGTACTTAAGATGCAATTCCACAAAGCATGAACCTGCAAGAAATGTAATTTTAATCAGCTCATAACATGCTACGGAGAAAAAGTCAGTAAAAACAAGATGAAAGCAACTTATCAGGGCAAAGAATTCACTCAGTCCCATTAATACTTTAGTGTCTGAAGGTTTTCATCACAAACTTCTGACGGCCTGTCCATCAGTCAAACCACCCACTTTGTCTTCACTAAGTCAGCAAGATCATCACAAAGTTTTATTGACCGTTTCCATACCACGTGGATGGGTTAAAGTAGCAGTGATACACACTGGCCCTACACTAACGCTGTACACGGAATAAGGGTTTCTACTGCTTTTTTCCAAGAATACATTTCAGAATTAAGTCACGTAAGAGCTAAGGCCTAACCTGTCATCAAAGAATAAAAGCGAAAAAAACCCCACAGCAGCAGTTGGTTGTGCGATGACTAAACAAAGCCATCTTCTTCCTCTTGAGGGAACTGGTGAATCCTTTTTCCACCAATATTTGAAACTGTACTACGTACCAGTAAACAGCTTGCTTTTACTTTTTCCAGTAAAGACTAAAAAATATCATATGAGAAATTTTGTTTTGGGGCATTTCCTGAACGTTGGATGCCTGAGCTTGCAATACTGCCTACCTTTCAAAACGAAAATAGGAATTTATTTCTTTCTACTCCAGCAACTGGAGTTTTTAAGATGCTAAACTATCCAGGCTCTGTTCCCGACAGAAGCTCTTGTCCTTAATCCCCTGACTATCCACCATCCTTTCCTGTTACTCTGCACTATTCTGCTCCCCTCACCCTAGAGCTCTTGCCTTTTATTCTCTTCCTTCCCTCCAAAACATTTTCTCTTTCCCTTAGACTCCATCTGGCATGACCAACTCTCAACCTCCAGTTCCATCCCTCACTCCCGATCCTCTAAATTCAAACCTAGAAGTCTTTCTTTTCACCTGCCTGGCACCTGGAGCCAGTAGCCAGAGCACAAGGAACACCGGGGGAGGGGAAAAAAAGTCTCCCTTAACCTAATTGCAGCATGATAGCAACTCCACAATTCAGGAGTAACTGCAGATATCTCGCTAAGATCTGGCGGTCTCCTAGATAATACACTTATTTGACCTATAAAGGTGGCATATACACAGCCCTCTTGGAATATGTTCAGCAGTAATAACACATCCAAAGGATTTAACATCCCAACACCAGTAATTTTGTACAGGTAAATTTCCATAAGGCTCAAACTTGGATATGTTTGCAGAGGAAGTCCCTTAATACCAAGCCAGTACAACTCTTCCGTGAAATTTCAAGCTTCTCCAATACATGGGACAAGCTTCAGCTTCTCAGAAGAGACATACTCATAAGATCTACATAATTTTTAGTAGATACATGTGTCTATTTTGAATATATACATATATAGACATACATAAAAAAGGGGCACATACACACACCATATATGGGACACATCATACAATTTTAACAGCTTTACCTGTGACATTTACAATGTATACATATACATAAAGACATGTGTATATGTATATGTATATGTATATGTATATGTATATATATATATATATATCTACACACACACGGACAGAAGTTTAAAAACAAATAGATAAAATACTTACCCCCAAAGCTGGCAACCTTTGTGTACAGCTGACAGCAACCTTTAGTTTCCAGTCTGTTTCTCCATCGAGCTGGTCAGTTCGAATAAAACACGAACCTTTAAGTTGTAAAAAGACACCAAACTATTTTTTAGATTTCCAAAAAATTCAGTTTGAGTTTAAAAAAAAAAAAAAAAAAGAAGTGAAAATAAACTGTTTTAAAACATTTCTAAATAAATGTCCCCATATAAGAGGACTGATGCTTTGGAATGCCTGTGTGTTGATTTCCGCCAGGAACGCTCTGCATATCACCCAATACTTGAGTACAGTATTTCTGATAAAATTAAAAATATGCTTGTTTATAAACAGGGGGGACAGAAATGGGTCCTATAGCATTTGTACAGTTACCTGTGATATCTTCAAGAGATCCAACTTCACTGAAGTTAAAACAGGTGAAAGATTTGATTTTTTTCTTCTAAAAATGTGGTCACTTGTGCAATTCCAGCATGTTAGAATAATTACAAAATGAAGACATGCCTGCAATTTTTGTTGTGTTGCTGGTATGAGATACCACACCCTTGCACTGCTTATATTTTCCTGACATGCTTTTTTTGTTTGTTTAAGAAACCCTTAAAATGGATGCCATTCAAAACAGCATATAAGGCCCCAGCATATTATCTCTGAAGGAAGTAATTTTAAGTCACCTGTACATCTCAAGGACCTAAAGCTAAAGAAACTTGTCAAGACATGCACAATAATTAAGGTATGAGGAAGCTCAAGATACCGACTCATTCATGCTGAGGAAAACTGATGGCATTAGTTTGCAAATTTTACACACGGTAGACTCATATCCAAGAACTGCACAATTAATGTCAGCACAGGAGGAACCCCTACCCCATACAGCTAGTTTGACTGATATGGCCACATCTTTTAGGGGACACTGAGCATGGGGGCTGGATTAGATGATCTCCAGAGGTCCCTTCCAACCTTAACCATTCTATGATCTGGAGAACTATATAGGTTACTAACGTGTATATAGGTTACTAACGTGAGATTCAGAGATGACAACACACAAAATTGCAAACCTATTCATGGATAAACAGTTAAAATTTCCAGCTAGCTTGCAGCCTTTAAAAAACTGCAGCAGCATTTTAGCAATACTCCTCGGAGCTGCTATAATAAAGATGCTTTAAATATTTTTAAACTAGTAACTACAGCTTCCATTACATTATAGCTGAACAATTTTACACACTACTGTTACGGGTGTAAATCAAAAATAGTAAAAAAAAGCAAACTAGATTTTTCTAGTTATTAGTAAATTTTAAATAAGTATACAGACACATGTCTGCGTACATGCATAATTCCTTCTATATTTAAATCAGTCCTAACAGAAACTAAAAAAGTACTTTCATCACTAGAAGTGACATGGTAACAATTAAACTGAAAGAAACACTGGCAAAGAAATTTGCTCATTAGAGTCTTCTTACACAGAAAATGAAACAAAGAGCTAAAAGCAGTGAATTTAACAGGCAATATATCAGAAAGGCTACCTACAAATGAATGCAAAATTTAAAAAGAGATATTCTTTTTTCAGGAAGCAGGCTGACAAAAGTGCCAGTTCTGTTCAGTGCCCAAGTTCAGATGAATGTGGTGTCACAACTAAAACACGTGGACCCTGATGTAAGTAAAGTCTAACAGAACCCAATGTTTTATTTATCAATGTCTGTAAATTTAGCAGTTCAATGACTGTATGAAAGGATGTGCTTGAGATAGAAGCCACCTGAAATTATATTTGACTTGAAGATAGCATTTTTACACAAGTCTTTTGAAAGAAGCTTATATATCTTCACGTAACAGCTGTACTTACATTAAGTGCATATCAAGTAAAAGAATCTTTAAATTTTAATGTAAAAGGCCTTCACAACACATATACTAAATTTCTTTCAAAGCTCAGAGCTGCAAGTTACACAGCTGTACCTAAAATAAGTTCTTGAGAAGCCGATTTGAAATTCTTGACAGGATTCCTGATGGATTTTCTTCTAAAAATAAAACACTGTAAAGCACTTTTCCAAAAGTCTGTTGTCATATAGAGCATTATAATAAGGGCTGAGGTATCTAACACCATCCAGGAATACCACACTTCCACTGCACTTTTTAGCCACGGCATACACCAGTCTACTTTCCATCATACTTTCCCTATACGAGACGTTTCATGGTTCTCTTTACCCTTCCTGTCAATGGCTGCTCTCATCCATCAATTTCATTTAGAATTATACTATAGATCAATGCAGTTCAAGACCAGTGCGGCTCCTGTGAATGGTTGACTGCACATATATTCATTTAATAGAGCTCACACTATGACACGTATTGGCCAGCTGCATTTCCTCTCCACTTCAGCAGTTAATTTCATCAATAACTTATCTCATAGCCTGTTTCCCTTTTATCCAGAAAAAAGGGCTGCTTTGTGCCAAGTCAGCTTTCAATAGTGATCACAACAGCAAAACTAAAACAATACACCCTCCACTTTCAAATACTTGATCAGATTTGACTAAGTAACTTTAACTATACTAGGAGATACTGATTTTAAATCTGGCTTAGCTAAGCTATAAATAATGGAAGATGGAACATGTGATCAGAAATGAGTTATGTATAAAAACCATCTCCCCCTCCAAACCCCAGAACCTAATAAGAACCAAATATTTCCCACTGTGTACTCTGTAAAATTCACATGTACTCCACCTTTTAAGCATATTTCAGTCAGTAGCAGATATAACTTCTAAAACAAAAAAAACCTGCATGCTTTAATAGAATATGTTTCAGGCCAACGTTTGGGGGGGGGGGGGACAACCCACACCACTACCATTAAGATTTTCCAGTATAAATATGACTAGGTGAAAAACATACCTATACAAGTGTCAGAAATGGCTATTCCTTCTTTTATTCAGTGATAAAGCGTTGAACCTGACAAATCATTATTTTCCAGCATTCAAAGAATCAAAATAAAGTTTTAGCTCCTCTTATAAGTATTTAAGCTCTGTGCTCTTTAAATGAAAAGTCATAAGGTATTTTTAAATATTTACCAAAGAATAGTCAACTACAGGAAGATAAAATTCTGCGCTGAACATAAGAAATTTGTAAGAGGACAAATATTTTTTCACAAGATTAAATATAAAGGCAAATGAAGAGATTAAACTATTTATTTTATACAAGAAGGGCACTCTGATGCTCATTTCCTACAGACAATATACTGTCACCCAGGATTAGTGTACAAAGTTGGACACAATGAACCTCTCAAGTATTTCTATCTTTCTAGTGATAGATGAATTACAATGTAAGGGCTGATCTAAAGAAATTACAACGGGTTTAAGAAGTTCAGTCATTTATCTCAAGTAGTGCAAACTTCATGTGAGCATATTGAAATAAATTTACAACTACCTAATACTCATTGAGTTTAATCAGTTGAAGCCAGGTGTAAATCAATTTAGAGTGCGTTCATGCAAGGTGCTGTACCAATCCAACTAAAATAATTTTTAAAAATCATTTCAGTTGAAATCTGTGAAACTTGCAGGCTTAAACAAGTCCTAGGACTACAATTCCATTTTTCAGTTTTTAGCAAAAGTTCAACTATAAATTTGAGGCCTTTCCAGAAGTTAGCCTATGATTGCTTTTTTTTTTTTTTGGGGGGGGGGGGGGGGAAGCACCTGTAGTACAAAAGATGAAAACCATTTTATGGACTTGAAGTAACAACATAATTTTAAAATATAAGGATACATTGCCATTTATAAACAGATCCCTAGCTTATGTATGAAGCAACAAAAAAATCACATGGTTAATAAGAAAACAATTTCCTTCTGAATCTTGTTTAACAGTACTACATACGTTAACCAAGAATAAATAAATATTCAAATACAGGTTTTATCAGCTTTCTTAGTAAAATATGTTTCATTAAAATATGTTTCATTAGCATTTCCATGCTAATGGAAATATATCCACAAAAGTATTCATATCATAACAAATGTGGATTGAAATCTTCTTCTATTACTTTATCAAAAGTATTCTCACTCAAGAAGATATTTTCCACCTAAGATCCTCAGATTTTTCTTGTTACAACCTATAGTGAAGCCCATAGAACAAAAAACCAACAACTTATTCACTACACAATAATAGCCTTAAGATTAACCGTTCAATTTTATTGCTTAATGTTGGTGATAGCACATAAAGGGACGCTTGTCTGTTTACAATGAATTTATGAATCTTTAGGCCACCTTTGAAAAGTAGCAGAATTTACTTACAAAAACAAGATTTCTTTGCATTTAATACAAATTTGTTTAACATAATACTATTCAAAACTAAACCATTAACATTTGAAAGACATACAATTACACCTAAAACTGTGAACCAACATTAAACAACAAGTGTGCCATGGTAAATATTTTCAGCAGATGCATGCTGAAAATATGGCGCTTAAGAGTCATTTTACATGGTAGCAGGATATTGAACACTGTTCAACTAATGTAAATTTTCAGTAATTGTTATCATGTTTAAAAAACATGCAAAAGCTTATGTATTAATTTAGGGCCCCAATACACGTGGCTAAGATTTGTCAAGCAAAGGTACTATGCTCAATATACAGCTAGCAGAATCTTACCTACTCTGTGTGGATTCAAGATTTTATTCAGAATATACACGTAGGACATGTACAAGTCAAATGCTTCTTGCCATAGCTGATACTTTTTACACAGGTGTATGGCCTGTTGATTCTTTTGTGGGCATGGTTACCTCCAGAAATCCTGAAGAAAAAGGTCCTCAACAAAAATTTTCAAACTAAAGACAGGTGGTGTTTGGAGAAGGCTGGTCATATTTTAGCCTTAAACTTAATGAAACAATTGTATCATAAGCTTCCCCGTATTTAAAGTTATGCATTATCATCAAGTAGCCAAATCTCGTATTGGCAGGCAAAACTTCCATTGATATTTTACACATTATTTTTTTACATGCACATTTCCTGAAGAACTACAGTAATGTATATATAGCATTGCTGCAACCAAACGCTTAAATTATATACACCCTTCAGCAAATTGATAACAGTTTTTAATACAGGCTTCTGAAAACAAGCTACTACTTGGACTATGTATTTTCTAAATCTATTCCAGCTTGTAGGTGTTTTTTAATTATGTCATTTTGAAGAGAAATATTGTTATGCATGAGTTAAAATACTTATTCTTTCATTTGCCAATGTTAATGAGCAGAAAGACTGGTGAGCAGAAAGAGGGCCTTGTTTTCCTTCAAACAATTAATCTGATTTACTAAATGATTTACTAGTGAGCCTGTTTACCAAGCAGTTTGTAGAAAGTGTAGCTAACATGAAAAATCCAAAAAAAGCAATACTGAAATCCTAAGAGCAATCCCATTTCGCAAACGGAAAATCATTTAAATTATTTTCTATTGAACTGCATCACCTGCTTTCTGTGGAAGGCTATAACGAGGAAACAAAAAAACTGATCAGAATAACATTTAATATTTGCTATGACTGTGGAAAGAAAAGCACTACTACCCTGGAGAAGCTGGTTTAGTTTGCTGCAGAAGCAAAGCTTAACTATTCTTTTTGTGCCATTTATAGAATCTTTTTTGTGTTACATAATTATTTCAGAAACCTCTTTAGCCAAAGACTCTTTATTAAAAGAACTTCCCTTCACAGCCTGGCAGTGTTATAAAACAATCAGAAGTAGAACATCCTACCAGTTACCCAAGTACGTTCTCCTATTCTGTTAGCTCAGGGAATAACACTGTTGAATAAACCAAGACTGAGCAATTAAACTCAAATATCTCCAAATGCATGCATCAACTTATGGGAAGTCCCTGCAAATCAGATTCTGAAGATACCAAGGAAAAGATTAGATTGACTGTCATAAGAAGATAGGACTTCAAGCTGCTCCTTGCTTACAAAGTCTATTGGCTATGTTTTCATAATGTAAGAGAAGGTGGGAAAGTGTGCTGAACCTTACAGCACTTGATTTCCAGAGCTGGCCAGGCTTCTCATCTAATAAAAATCATGAGAAATTAAAATGGTTTTCTTGTTGCAAAAAGAAAATTTAGACATCCATAAGAAACTATCCCATTCATTCTGTATCCAAAACTCAATTCTCATTTTCCCATTCTTGGGTTCCTGACCAGGAAGAAAGATCTGAGAAAGAAGCACTGCGCCATGAGATGAGACAGAAGAATGAGGACCCTAGAATTCAGGGGAAAAAAAACAGGGAATAATTCATTCAGACTAGCATTAAAAAAAAATAATTAAAGGGAACAAAAACACATCCTCCTAACAATACTGCAATACAAACACTTCTGCCCTTCACTTCTTCCTATTAATTGACATTTTAAAAGCAAAATTATTTTTTAAAAGATTTCCATTTTTAGATTTAACTAGTACATTCAAATTTCTTCCACAGAGCCTTAACAGTCAACCCTCACAGAGTATTTATTACAGGTGTCAGTATATACAGTAAAGAACAGGATATGAGAAGTCAATAAACACAGGAATTCTGAAAACCTTATTTAACTTTCTCCCAGAGAACATTTAAATTAACAGGTTTCTGCTGGCTAATTCTTTGCCAAATATCAGCAAGCTTAAAAAAAGATTTGCTGGCAAGCACTAAACAGAAGTTACAGGTATAATTCACATATGCCATAAGAAATATTTTAATGTTATACTGTATTAAAGAGGCAAGCAACTACAATTTAACTGCATATAACAAGATATGCAGAACTACGCATATTTTACAAAAATCAAGTGCCCCAGCCTTGAAAAAGTATTGTTTTGCCTGCATAAATGCAGGGTTCGATTCCACTCTGTATTAGATATATAAATTGAAAAACAACTGTAGAATGTGTACGCTTAAGTTAGTCTAAAAAACATGAAATTAAATTACTTTAACATGTAATTGACAAAAATTCACGTCAATCATTCATAACATGGATAATGTTAAACCACTATAGGTGTGGGTTCCTCGCACAATGAGGAAATCTAAGTAAACAAAATTATGTCTACCTTCCCTCTCAAGAGTTGTAACCAATAAATTTTTTACAAATGAGAACTGCAACAACTAATGCCTTTTAAGCCTCCGCAAAACTGAATTATTAAATCTGTCTGCCTATATCCTATTACAGCCTACTTATGAATACTTGATTTTATTTTGTATAATTGACAACGGTTGTCAGGAAAGGAAGGTTTTAACGGCAATCAAATTAAGATCAACTGGTGTAAGTGTCACAGTGAAGAGCCTGTGTCAAGAGCTGATGAATTAATTGATGGGTCACTGTGAAAGAGGGCGCATGGAACTGTCATAAACAGCTATAAATTATTTTGCAATATTACCAGCCTTCCTGCTATGAGTCGGTATCCCAAAAAACACTGAAAGAGATGAATATATTCAACAAAGGAAAATGGACATTGACTTTGCATACCTAACACCAGATCGCTTACCAACAACTTAATTTTTAAATCATTTATATGACTTAAGTGACTATATGCATGAAAATTTTAAACTGATAAGATGAATAGCAGCACCAAGATGAAGCGTTTGAGTGCAGAGTTTCGTTTACCCCTGTAGGAAGTAATTTTCAATTATGATAGCTGCTGGGGCAGAGGAGGGGAGTAGGGAGCAAAACACCTGAATCATCCCAAACATTTAAGCTTTAATGCCATCAGTTAGGATGTGAAGTGAAAAACATAGTGGCATTTATACAAGATTGATGAAATTAGTTTTAAAGCATTAATTTCTCTTAATACCAGTGAAAGAACTGTGTGCACTTGAGATATTTGATCTGAATCAAGAAACCCATGAAGCAATTGATTAATTGGAATTTAAGCCATCAGTCACCGGATCCATCAACAGATTCATTTACATTCTAAACAATCAGCTGATGGTCTTATAGGATATCATGTATTAATACACAGTCAATATGATACCAAATTCACCACAATTCATTATTGACAAGCACACAGATGCTTTTAATCCAAACTTGATCGCATTGCATATATATTTGGATTGCTATATTGATTCAGTACGCTTTAGGAATTTTTATTTTTATTAACGTCATGGAATTTGTACATGTAGCAAACAATGCTCCAAGGAAAAAAAAGTATCTATGTTCACAGTCACATTCTCAAATTCTAGCTTATTGATTCATACAATTCTGGATATGTATGAGGACACTACAAACATTAATTGGACAAAATAAATCACAAAAAAGGTCAAAATCCATCAATTTATAAAATGGTAGTAACTAATACCCCCTTTCTATTTAGTAGGTTTTGATTTTGCTCCATTATTCTTCTGATGTATGCTAATCACCTCCTTCTGGAGAAAGCCAGTGATATAGAAAAAATCTGATTTATTTACCTCTTTATCTGGAACATGGAACTTTAAATTTGTTTTTTATGCAATATGAACATTTTGATGACTGAGGTAATCAAGCAACTCGGCCATACATGATGCTTAAGATACTGAACAAGTACCAGCTTCACTGTCCCAAATTAATGCAAAAATGAAGGAGGGTAGAATACCATTTTATGTTATATGAAACAGTACTTGGCAGGTGTCAGCTATCCTGTTAGATTTTATACAATCACCAAGATATTTTGCACTGATATTAGTCTCTGCTTCGGTCTGCTTCACGCTCTGCTGTTCTACTTGTTTTTATCATTTAGAACTGGAATGATCTACAATGTCTATCCCATGAATGATCCAAATGCACCATCAGATTAAAGTCAGATAATTTCAAAAATACATGCAGTCTTCTTGTTCATTTTTGAACCAATTTCGCTTGCATCTTCAACGTATTAGTCATACTTGCTACATGTGTTAGTGATAGAAGCATATTTCTTGCAAGCAGTAGATGACAGATCTTCCTCTGTATGAATCAAGGATGAAATTATGTTCCAAAAACCAGTTGTAGCATAGCAGAAAAAACCCTCCTGGGTGTGACTTACTCTACCAAGCTAATTTCACTGAAATTAGACTATTTTGATAAAAATATACAGTACCTCTGGATAGATCAAAGAGACGAAACTGAATCTTTTGCAGCCAAAGAGGTTACAGTCAATTCTTTAAAATCAAAGTGGTTCAAATGCAAGCTATTCAGCACCTTCAACATAGGAAAAATCATCCAACATGAACACTATTCCACAACTGCTCTTCCATAAACGCTCTCAATTTTGCTATATTATCATTATTTAACCAGAATATGATTCTAGGAAATGCAGTGACTTCAGCTGGTGTTCATTTGGCTCTCACAAGAAAACATTCCCATTTATTATTGGGAGACTGGTTCTTACTCAAAATGTATTATGAGAATTACTTTAAGTACTGAATGTTTACCTAGTGACTCAGCAGGACACACTTTCCCAATGTACAGCAAGATTTGGGGTGGTTATAGAGAATAATCAATTGTTAAATTGCTATCTGTAACAGAAATGCAGTTTGGACTTTAGACTTTAAACTAGTATTCTTTCTTTGGCTTACTTAAATTTCAGCAGAAAATCAATTCAGTTACCTCTTGTTCAATAGAACTGTGCAATGCACTAGTGAAACCCGTTTGTTCAAGGAACTGAATAGTTTCAAGACCTAGTTCATAAGGTAGGAAGGATGGAGGACTTAGAAGCTTTACATTTTGATCCCAGTGCAAAGCACAGATTAAGAGTGATGTAACAAGTACAGGTTCACAACATATTTTAAGAAAAATGATTAACTAGGCTCCCTGATTCATGAGCTCTGGTAGGACAGTAGAACTATCTCCCTCCATCAGCCTCCCTAAAGCATTTATGTATTCCTAAAGACTGATAATACCAAAAAACAGCTATATATACAACTTAAAATAGAGTGCTTGCAGCCTACTTGAGAAGGATTTTCTCTTAGTGAAAGCAAAGCTCACAAGTGAACAAAAAAGTGTATGTCCATATCTATTAGAATCCACTGAGAGTGAAAGTAGTCACCAAGATTTTAGCTGTAGAGAAAGTAATCAGCTTGAAGGAGATACTGCTGTACCAGTAGCTAAATTAGGAGGAGCAAAAGTGAGAGCCTTAGTATCTCACAATGCTAAAAAAATACAAGTCAAAGAAGGCGATTAAAAAATAATCAGATTATAATAGGTGTGTGGAAAAGGAGAAGATAAAAAAAAAATCTTTGATTAAGAATTTAACAGAGAAAAGCACATTATTCTTTACCAAACAGGACACTGAGAAGAAGCAGAGACTTCCATGAAGTTTGACCACTGATCAGAACACAAACTTCATTATGGCAAAAAGCAGAGAATTCCAAATTTTTCAATGATTCTTTACTTGAAATGACAGTAGAAAGTTGTGTGAAGTTACACAAACACTCAGAGGCAGGAACATTTGCCTTTAAACTCCTCCAGCTTCCAGAATCAGTTCTGAAAAATACAGTTTTTTGTCACTGACCTCCTCTTCAATTTCACCTTAGATTTGACAGTGATACAGCTTTAATGAGACATTCCAGAAACATTAACTCAAGTTTGTGGTAAAAAACAGATAGAAAAACACTTATTAAAAATAAAACAAACAGAAAAAAGCACTGGAGAGGGTAAAATGTCACATGAATCATCTGCATTTGAATGCATTTAATTGCTCAGTCTTCCTGCACTGGATCCAGTCACTAGCCAAGCATACAAAAGTTAGCTTTAATCCAACTAGCTTGGGTCTTTGTTGCAGCGTAGCTGCAGCAGTCCGGAGTTTAACAGAAGACGGGAACTACACTCAACAAGGGAGAGCGAGCACACAATTTGTTAGCTTGTGCTGACCTATGCGGTGCTGTAGATA
The DNA here is from genome assembly GCF_040807025.1 of Struthio camelus. Lineage (NCBI taxonomy): Eukaryota > Metazoa > Chordata > Aves > Struthioniformes > Struthionidae > Struthio > Struthio camelus. The sequence continues at coordinate 93,647,641 of NC_090943.1, read as the reverse complement.
GTCTATGTCTGCTAACGAGATACAACAGCAACCTCACTGTAGACCTCAAAGGAGAATTCAGTGAAACACTAAAGACATGAAGATTCTACTCAGTGACAGACTTTTACAAGACCATGATATTGCCTTACGAATGACTCTATACAGCCAATCCCTCTGTTTATATGTATTAAGAGCAAAAGGTATGAGGATTTTGTTTTGGTTAAGGTGAATATTATTGTAGATCAGCTCATACTGAAAAGAGGATAAATGAAATTTTAATTTAAAGAACATTAGAATTTGTAGAAAAGAGTCCGTCATACGCAGGAAGCAACCAGGTTCAGGATGCATCTAAACAATTGATCATTCGAAGCCTCGTTCATCTCGACTACTCCTTTTGCAGTTTAAGTTTGGAAATAAGTTGAATTCATACAGTGAGGAAAAGGAATTAAGGTTTACCCATTTCTTTTTAAAACAAAAAACAATACGGAAAAATGACACCGTGTATTATCTGTAGAACTCTGAACACTGCATTTAAAAGAAAAAAAGGATACAAAGACTTTAGTAAAAGGTTTCTTCACAGACCTCAGATAAGAAAAAATTGACTGTACTGGCATCAGTAATGGCAGTCTGAGGCCCAGCTACAGCTAGGTAGAGTGACAATACAGAGAAAGAAAAACAACCCCTGTGGAATAGAGAGTTTGGTTTTTTGTTTTTTCTAACTTTGATAACTATTTGTCCTAAAACTCTAGGCCACGTTTTCAAAAGGAGTTACAAACAAGAGATGACCTCTTACTGCAGTAAAAAAATCAGTGAGTTTATTTCCTAGGACTATAGCTTGTGCACTTTACCCAGAACTGCTTTTTTTTTTTTTAATTTATAAATTTGTAATCAGGAGCCCAAGTCTGTATCTACCTGCCAATCAGAACTGTAGGAGCAAATTAAATATTTAGGCTAAATTGCACTTACGCTCAATAAATACTAAGAGCAACGATGGTGCGGCAACGTGGGCCTTAGTACTTGTACAGAAAATCCCGTGTACTCGTTACACAGTGGCTCGTTCCACCTTAGGTTCTCCGCCACTGAAGAGCAACCTTGCTACACTAAGTTAGTGCAAGTCTACACAAGCTTCCATCCCACCTCCAGTCATAATCCAGAGATATCCCAAGCCAGAACCTGATTGCATGATTTGATCACGTTTTAAAAATTTTTAGTGAGACAGCTTTCAAAACTACTGCAAGGTCAACTCATTCTTCATTATACCTAATAATCAGAACTTCAAAGGCTAAACAGAAATTCCTTTTTCATAATACAGATGAGGATCACCAAGAGTCTTCTTACAAATGTTTCAAAGAAATCATCGAGGTAATGTTTACAGGTAAGCTAGTAGAGCCTTCACTTACGTAAAGCAAGAAAAATTAAAACAACTTAACAAGAACATAACAGAAGGATTTTTAAAAATCAAAGACATGAATCTTTTGAACAAAAAACATACTTCATCAGAAACTTATGATAAACTACTTCTAAGCAAGGAAATCTTGATGTTAACTTCTGAAATTATTAGAAATGAAATTAATAACTATTAGAATAGTAGTACTAAATGATAATGAAACATAAGGTGCTTTTATCACGTGTTATAAGCCTCCAAATACTCTGAACTGTGAGAGTATATTAAAAAAATCTGAAAGTAGAGCTTGCTAAACATGACAAACCTCACAGAAGAGTGCAGTGATTCTTCAGCTAAGTTACAAAGGTATTTAAAGATGGGCCTTTTAGGAGTGCCCAATAGCAAGAACTTTGAATGACATTTTTTACACTGCCCTACAAAGGGCAAAACTTTTTTAGCATAGGAAAATTGGAAGACACTTTATGCAGGAAAGTCTGCAACAACATAAGCCTACAGAACTAATCTTTCAGCAAAAATTGTCTCCTCCTTTTTTTAAACCTTTGATTTCCTAAACATCCAGGTCTAGCTGAATTCACAGGGGCCATTTACTGTACGCTTTATTTACACCTCAAGAAAATTTATTTTTATTAGCTCTTGACAGCGCATCATATCTATAAACAACAGTGGATATTTACTTATAAAGCCACTGGCTCCCATTTCCTGGATTTCTTCATTGCATTGGCTCCAAAACAGCATAAATGGGCCATTATTCCTTATTTCAATTAAAGGAGGCTAAAAATATCAATATCCACAACAGATCAGAAATAAAGTATTTGTCATAAAAACTTGTAAGACTACATCACTATCCTTACGCATCAGTATCATTATTCTGATCTAAGCAATGACATTAAACAACTGGAGGAAATCATTCCTTTAATTCTTTAAGAAACTTATTTGAACATTTTAAGCAATCTGGTAAGCTACTGGTAAGCTATTACCCCTGTGCTGTTCCACAGATGAACCACCTTGAATTAGATGCCCATTTCTAATAGGCTAGTCCAGTCTTCATTTCAGGCTCTGACCTCTACAAAAAGGTTAGTTTGGAAGTCTGTTAAACAGTGACTTATTTAAACCACTAAAAAGTTTCTAAAGAACCATGCAGGAACTGTTTGTTTAACTAGTCAAGTTCCAATCAGACTCAGAGAAGTGCAAAATTTAAAATATTTCTGCTATATTATTCATCTAGCCACTCTGAAAGCAAAATAGATTTGAATGCAGTTTCTACAACTTTTTAATTATCTCTCTCATTAAGAGCTCCACCAGCCAGCTTGCTTTCAAGTGCCATTACTACAATTTTAAAATAGAACATACAGAATTTTCACATCCACCTGCCCCATTTTAAAATTCATGTTTAATACAAAATTTTAGTTATCACGAAATAAAGCGTGATTACAATAATGATCAAATTGATTAATGGGGCAATGATTAATGTTTCCTTAAAAAAACCCAAAAACCTTTGGTATTAAAAAGGCCTTTCAGAAGCACACAGGTTACATGATCCTGACTGAAGATGTCATATTCACAGAGCGCTAAAAGGATGTTTATTTTAGAAGAATAAGGAAATTGTGTTCCACTTTGATAAATGCAGAATTTGCATACAACCACTGCGTATAAATATTTAAGAATCCAGAAATATTACTGCAACATCACTTTATGCATCTGCATATTACAGTTCATACATAAGGAAGTTATTTCTCAATAACCAGTAGCCATGCTTGTATGATTCAGCATACTACAGTTTCACTGAGTACGGGCGCAACCTTGAGGACAGTAGAACATGAGACATTCTTTGCAACGGGAACAGAACTACGGTTTAAGGAAAATTATGTTTTTCTGTAGGTCATTGATTTAATTTCTCTAAAGGGAAGTAAAAGTTTTTACAAGCTCTAGTGATTACAGCAACTGAAACAAAAAAAATGTCAGGAGTGAAAATGATAATGTAATTACTCCCACAAATATTTATTCAAGTGGGATGCTTTTTTTTCCCCTTCCCTCTCCTTTTTAACACTAACATACTGCAGGACTGTGGAGTTGCTGTTTTAGTATCTTTGTGTACCCAAATATAGAGGAGATGCAACTGTCATGGTCCATAAAAGGGACAAGGGTCTACTACTAACAACTATGCCAGCTGGCAGACGCTTCCACAAATAGAGCTGCTATATTCCAGTAGAGATTGTCTAGTTCATGGACACGCAAAGAATGCAACTCTACAGTCAACATTTGTTTGGGATTTCAAGATAGCCAGACTGTTACCCTGGCCAAGCTGCCAAATTCCCAGAATTCTGGGAATGCACTACCACCACACAGTGGGAACAGGCAAATCCGTGCCTGACACAATATACAGTTTCCTTACCATACAGAGCAGAGGAAAGTTTTTCCAACTCTTATCAGTCTTGCTATTAATGGTTTTTTAATATATAAATGGTAAAACATTTATTTGTTACCGATGATTTCAAATCAAATGTTCACATTGTACAAGTGACTCAAGTATATATAAAAAGAATTAAGGAATTAAATATGCAATGATATCATCTAATAACATTTTACTGAGCAATGTTACATCAATAATACATTTAGAGCAACACCATTAGGAGATGGATGCCTGCTGAGACCTTTCTTCTACCTCTTAACAGTCAAAGAGTTAGGTATGAATTCATATTATCTGAGTGTAACTTAAAAGAGTAGCTGATCATACAGAATCAGTACTACTCAGTGGCTTAAAAGAGGTATCAAAACATTCGAAGCTCAAGTTAAAACAAATGTTAAAAACAGAATAGGAACTGAAATATAAAAACACATTAAAGTAGTTTGGACAGATTGTTGGCAGCTACTTGTGCCCTGAAGATAAACTTTTGTCTGGCTGTATGTGCAAAACTTAACTCCACTCGTTTGTCATTTTCTGTAGCAATACATTTTCAAAACATTTTAGTTCCCAGACAGGTAGGTTTTATAATGCATGTTTTCTAACACAATAGAAAATTAAAGAATGTGTGATAAATGCATCTCTTCCAGCCGTCTTATCCTATGGTAGTTGGTTTTAGATAGAGGCAAAGTGACCTAAGTTGCACAATCAAATTCCAAACTAACATTTTTCCTTCCAGTTTCATTTCCACACATCTAAATTTCCAAAATAAGCTGGTGCCCAGAAAAACAATTAGCCTCTGTTTGTAGATCGCTGTTATTCCGGAATAACTGTCCAGAATAGACACTATTTACATCTTTATTTTTACTTGCAGTGAATTTTGGGTTTAATATTAATCCAAAAGTGTTTTAATACTTGCATTTTTAGACAGGCAAAACTAGATCTTTTAACCAAGATAAAATACATGCCAGTACAATGCTTTTGGTGAAGAAAACCTTACATATTCGCTATTTGCGGAAAAACTTTTCTTTAACGTAAATCAGCGTAATTTTTGTGAGAAGATAGATTTTACGGTATGTGCTTACTAGTTCACTTGGGAGTTTATTCTAACAGGAAATCAAGCTATATGAATGAAAAGATAGTCTGTACTGGCATTCCCATGCTTTATGTCAGTAAAAAATAGTTAAAATTCTGAAAACCCATCACATCTTAGGCAGTTACGCTCCTACAAAAATGAGGAGCAGATCAAACCTTAAAAGAAAAGTCATTTTCCTATTCTTTTTTCTAATGCTTTACTCATATCATTAAAGTAATTCTGTAACTGAAAAAAAAAATTGAAACCTTCGCTAGAAATTGTAATACCAGTAAGATTGGTTTTTGCTACAATTCTGAAAAATATAAACATGCTTGGGATTAATAATTAATGCTTCAGTAAATATACCAGTTTGAAGGATTTTCATAAATGAAATTCAAGAAACTCATCAACGAAAGGGGAGAAGCACCACCTCAAGTACTCACATACGTAAAACCAAATCAGTGTAATACAGGTCTGAAAAATACAAGGTATAGTTGTTATAATTGTGCAACTGACATTATCTTTCCAGGAATAAAAGGTTCTTCATGACCAAAAGAATTTGTGAGAATTTGTAAGTGATTTCTCTGTTGCTTCATTGACAGCTCTAGCTGTAACATACATTCAGGTTGGAATGTCCAGACCAGTAAACGCCTATAAATAGCAATTAAAGATGTAAAACTAAAAATGGTCTGACGATGAGTTGTGCATAACAGCACTCTTAGAATATTAAGTGATTTTAAAAATACGTTTTCAATGAGAAAATTCATGAGAAGAACAGACTAAGTTATGTACAGACTAGAAACACCCTTGTATAGTAGGTAAATCTGACCTACTCTCATTCTATCAGAATCAGGTCACCAAACAAAAGTGTGTACTCACCAACACAATGCATAACCAAAACAAGGTCAATGATTTTAGCTTAGAGAAAGGAAGAGTTTATCATTGAAATTTTTCTTCCGTACTTTGGAGACAAAGGCAGTATCTTTGATAATACTCCAATAAAAATGGAGTCACTAATGCACGGTTCAGTTGGACCGTTCTGTGGACAATTAGAAAGCTGTACCATGACTTCCGAAACATCCTGTATAACTTTTGATCTGTGACTGAGACTGCACAGAGCAATAGAGTGTGAAGTGCATGCCAAGCAATAGGGGGAAAAAAAACTAAAAAAGAACAAAAACAAGAAAACCCCACTTCTACTCAGTTCTAGTGAGGAAGCTTTCTATTGGCATAACACAGATCCTGCATACATATACTTTGTATAACAGTTTTCCACCTAGGTATTCGGTTGTTTTGGCATGAAGCCTGCCGATGCACCAAATCAAGAAAACCTTTAAACCATCTTTTGCAGCCAGCTCAGCACAAACTTTTACCTTTAATCTGGTGAAAGGCTGATAAATAGGACAGATCTCCCAAATTGCTTGTCCCCTCTGCCATGTATAATGAGCAAAAACATAAGATTCTGCTTTAACCTTCTCTTGATGCCTTTTTAAATATATATAAAGCCAAAAGATTATTGCAGAGGTTTTACTCTTAAGTTTAAAAATCCCTCTGTTTTTTCTTTATTTTGGAAGTCATTAAAAAACTTGTGAAAACTTCTGTTATAATAGGAGCCTGACAGCAGTAAAAAATTCAGATCTGAGGAGGGATTTTTCCCTCCCCCCTTTGGGAAGCAATCCTAACCTTAAATTCGAACAGTCATCTAGCTGCTTCCATTCATGAAGACAGAAATACCAATGTTTTGTATTCATGCTGGACAATCCATAAGAAAAAACCCTTCTACATTTGCCTTTAGACTAACTTTTACAAAAGTCTGATATACATTAAAAAAAAGAATCTTAGAAATTAGATACATTTATATAATTAGCATCACGTCACTACCTCAGAAATCAAGTATTACTTGAAGATACCGCTCTAGCTAAAATGGATCTGAAAGCCATGTGCTAAGTCATGAAAAGACACCTAAAAAGAATTCACTTTTTAATCAAGATAAGCCATTAGGCTTCATTCCCTTACATTCACAGCTTCTGCTTTGCAGAGTTGAAAGTGTCCTAAATAATCCTGCATTCCTAAAGATGCATTTAGGTATGGAGGGGAGGAACACAAGAGGAAAACAAGCACATGCTACTGACTCATTTCTTTCATGGTACCACATTTATATAAAAAGAAGCTAAAAGAGTTTTAAGTTGAACTTTGTAAGCTACTCATTTACAATACAAACTGCTTTTTTGACTGAAGATGTAGAAAAACTGCAAAGAACATTAATATGTAATATAAATATTAAAAAGGGAAAATAGTACCTTCCCCAAAAAAGAAGCTTCCAGAGGGAAGAAATTGAGATTTAAAAACCAGTTCAAAAACTCTTTAATTATAATACTGCTACTACAAATCTATAAAACATAAACAGTTTTATTTTACAGAAGATAAAGTTACCTAAAGAGCATAAAACCATGCAAAAACTAAAATGTTTTACAAAGTATTTAACGTGCCAAATATAAATTACATCATGAATCAGTCAAAACTGCAACATCCAGCGCGGGAGGGGAACACCACACATACACACACTCTTCAGTCAAACAAAATTACCGACATTTTTAAAGTGCATCACTGGCATATCTAAACTGCTGCACATTTACAGAAACTGAATCTTCATCAGTGCTAAAAATCACTTTTCTTCTGCAACAGAAGTGTATATAAAACAATTTATACCAGAAGATTTTGCCAAATTTGCTCTTTAGTCACTGTATGTCATATTGAACCTCTTCCTAATAAGTAAAAAACTCTTTCAAGTGTTCACGAGCATCTTTTTAACCTCAGTGATAGAAAGCATATTGTTATAACATGATAACTTTATAAGTCGTTTTATTTTCTAGACATTAGATTACTGCTCTGGACTCTCTTAAAGAAAAATTTTGATTATAACATTCTAAAAAACTGACCTCTGAAATGGACTTAAACTATTTTACTTTCAAAAAATGCTTTTCTTTACACATTTTTGATATAGGAAAGCATATAAGAAACTTGATATAGAGATTTCCCTCCAAAGACACTCCAATCTGTTCCCCCTCCTTCAGCTACCAGTGTTGAGGGGAAAGAAGATTGCAGTTTCTTACATGCTTTCTTACAGAATCCAGAAATTTAAGAATTAACAGGGAGGAAAGCATGCCATAGAGTAGATATATAAAACACAACATTGAGGAACTTATGCTTTTGCAAGGTTAACAACTGTTTCATCTTGTTCATTTACTCCAGCAGTAACAATGCATCTGATGTAAATTGCTGCAAGGATCCTAATTAAGGACAGCTCTCTGCATATAAATAGCTCCTGATATTTCTACAGCAGCAAACATGATGCAATGTTACATATTGAGTTCCCTAGGCATTTCTACTACAAGGCACATCATTCAAAGAAATTACCATTGATACACACTCCTGGTAGAGTGGACTATAATTTCTTCCAAGTGTCTGGATATGCAATCCTACAATCCAATATAGCTAGTAAAGATTAGGAGATCAAAGCACTTTGACCTTTTACCCCCTTAAGTACTGCATGCAAGTGACCTAATTTAAGGTAAACCTTCTACAGGGGTATAGATCCTCCTACTTTTTTAAGCAGGTAGGATTCCTGTTGAAATCACTGTTGGATAAGTCGAAAAAAGATGACACTCCAAGTAGCCCAAGAGGAGATATGAATCAATCCCTTTTAAATCATGCTGGATCCAAAAGCTTTGGGCTGTCAGAAGCAAGATGCGTTTTAAGAAATTAAGGTGCTGTGGGAGGGAATAAAATGAAAACCCCACATATTCTGAAGCAGAAGGTGGTCAACCTAGACAGAGATTATACAGACTACTAGGAAACTTTGTCAGCCCAGACCACTCATGGCTGATCTAGTGTCTCTACAGCATTCGAAAGTAATTACTAAGACACACTGACCATACAGTAATTCTTCTCTTTTTAGCAAATATAGCTCTAGTAATGTTGTCTGGGTGATCAGAAATATTTTTGTCTTCTATTGCAAGTATCGTTACTCACCCTAACTGCCATCTGCACCCATGAAACAAGGTGGAGAACCTAATCTGCAAATTTGGCCTTCTCTCTGAAATGTAGCTGATAAAACTCCAAAGCCAAAGTGAGATGCCCAGTATTACTAATATAGTGTTTTTCAATATCACAGCTATTAGCTTTGTGAAATTTAGGGCTGTCCTACAAATACCAGGCAGTTCTTCATCGTCTGAAGAGATACAATAATATAAAGGGGAGAACTCAAATGAGTTGCATGGGGGCCATCCAAGTAGTTGTTTCTAAACTTCAAGCAAAAGAATTGTAACATCTAGAGCTTCTATAAAGGAGATATTTGTTCCTCAAAGGCTACGAGTACTAAACTGCCACCACATTGCAAGAAATATAACTAATGAAAAGTACTTTTATTCCTCTTCCTCAAGGAAAGTGCTTTTTCTGACTACCCAAAGAGGTAGCATTATTTTTCAGCAAGCTTTTAAAAGTTATTCTGAAAGAAATACTTAGATCACTTGAACAGCATTTAAAAATTATTATAAACACACAGTAGTAGGATGAGATTTCAGTTATTTTCAGTTTAGTAACTGCAACAGAATCAAGCGATATTTAAATGTGTGCTGTAATATAATCAGCATAAAATAACTAATGTTAGTTGCATAAATAATTAGACAATACTATCAAGGCATATTAAACAAATACATATTTCTTTAAATATACTAAAATAGTTTTTAAGCAATATTAGCTTTGCCTGAAAGTGTCATTGCATCAATTCAAAGACAGAAATCTCTTCAGAGGAACATAACTTTAGAGTCTTCTATTCTTGGTAAGACTTCCCTCATTTTGCAGTCCAGACATACTGCATGGCTCATATATGGACACCCTTCCGTTAATCAGATAAAGGTAAATTTTATGTCATCAGTCTATTTGAACATTTCAAACTGGCCACAATGCACACACTAAAACTTCACTGCAACCATTAAGTTATCACGTAACCAACTGCAATTATCAAAACATACCAGTTTTTTCCGATGTTCTGAGAAACACCATGTCAGATGGGATTCGTTGATTCTAAGAAGAGGAGAAAAAAAAGTAATTTGTTTAAGTAAGATGAAAAAAAAAATTCCAATCAAATGTCCAGTAAGATCAGTCACTAAAAGGTCACACTTGGATTGAAACTCAATTAAAATAGGATTTATCAAAGTACTTTACATTCAGCATTTGCAATTCAGAAATCAATATTTTCAAAAAATTATACAATAAGCTAATCCCTTCAGATTCTTTTTATAAGTGAATCATATAAATGTCTGAAGAACTAACAGATTTACATTCTTGAACTATTGTTTTCAGAAAATAAATGTAAACATCTAATTGGAATCCCTGAAAGAAAATAATTTTAAAGAGCAAAACCCTGACACTTAGTCAGTGTAGATAACAGACTGAAGAGTGAATTTTAAAACATCTATCTTGGCATTCAAATTGCACCCATTTTGCATGCCAAGTATATGAGTATTCCCTGACATCCTCTCCTCTCTCCCTACATGCACATACACAGAGGAGACAGGGAGGCTTGCATATAGTATTTTCCAACTTAATATATTTATAAATCTCTCCTTTACAAAGACAAAGTGAATAGCATTTTTCCCCCTCCATACACAGGGCACAGAGACAGGCATGTCTCTGCAACAAATCATGTTTTCAACATTTGCTGAACATAGGCCAATCTAAGCCTTCACCGACTAAACACCCCCTGCCCACATACACACACACACTACTTCTTCCCCCACTACTTGCCATACAGCTACCCAGATCCTTAGCTCTCCTCTCTTGCGCACAGGGCAGCTACCACCTCACAGTTACACATGGCCAATACAGGGTTTAAGAATGAAAAGCTGGGGCAAGTAAAAATAATTAACAGGCAAAAAACTAAAATAGATGTAGGACTGAAAAGGAAAAGAAGCAACAGATTAAAGTGATGGGGACCAGAGCGAATACTGGAAAAAGCAATAAGAAAAGATACAGTACTGATTTTGTGTAGCACATTTCCTGTCATGCGTCTTACGGCTAGTATGTCACATGATTTATTTTTTGATCCTGAGGCAGAACACAAAGATTCACTTGCTCTTCCTTTACAGACTACCTTTAACTGAGCAAGAAATCTCAGGGGATTAGCAGCAATGACTTCATTAGTTTAAAACTAAAATATATTTCCCAATATTCACTTAAAATTACTTGCCCAGAGGCTTTACTGCATTAAGTTTTACTTAGAACAATTAACATTTTTCATGCAAAAGGTATCTCCCGTTGAGAATTAGAGGCATACTTGTTTATATGGCCCTGAAAGCCACAGAATAGCCATGGCTCATGTTTTATTTTTGAAGAGATCAACTGACTGCTTGAAGTAAGAGTAGAAGGGAGGAAAAAACCCCATATATATATACATATACAGAGCTAGCATATCAAGCCCATCGCATGGCATACATTAACCTCATGGGGCTTGGCCTTTAAAATAAAGCTGACTGAATTTACCAGTCAAAATAAAAAGTTAAAAAATATGTTCAGTATATGAGCGTTTCAAAACTTTATACAACTATTCCATATTCCACACTTCAATTATTACCAATGGCAAAATACAGTTACAGTAATTCAGTTGTGGCTCCATTTTGTGGATAAACTACTAGCTATAGGAAATCGTGCAGTTATTTTATACAGAAGAAATAGCAATGAAGATGGGACCAAATTAACTTGAAAACTTCTATTTGAGATCCTAAGCAATGCAACGTCCAGCATAACGAATTCAGCAGATACACTGATTCGTTATTTCAAAGCAGAACACAAATCTTTCGAATAGCCCTGAAAAGTCGTAACTACTAGGGAAGAGTAATGGGCTCCAAACTGAGCTGTTCATGAATTTATATTGTAATTTATAGACACATATTTTATTTTTACAAACATATACACACACACGCATATGTGTGTGCATGTATACATATGTGTATATAAAAATAAACATCCTCAGGTTCAGCATGTGGCAGCTCTGAACCTACTTAGCCCATCAGGAATCTTGGCAACAGCCTAGATCACACCATCAACCACCATTCAGAAAATCAAGAGGAATCAAGACTCACACAGAGTGTTTGAGGGGGAGGGGGTTGGCTCCCATCCCCCACATCCGAGTCAGTCCTCTGCCTCTATATTTACGGACACAAAACTGCTCTTAACTGTAAAGAGCTCACCATTCTGAATCTGGTTTGATTTGAAACCCCATTTCTTTTTTTCTTTTTTTTTTTTTTGGAAAGCATCAGTTCCCCTTAATCACTGCATATCATAAGAAAAAAATCTTCAAAGTAAATAAACCTACAGCACAACCCATAAAATGGCTGAAGGTACACAACTGGGCAAGATAATTAAGCACTGCTTTGTATGACACTTCACTTAGTCTTGACAGCGTTAGAGACCTTCAAAATACTGTGCTTGACTATCCATAAAAAAATCAGTGCAGAGTGGAAAAAAAAACATAGTCTCACTAGTAACAGAATAAATGCATGTTTACATCAGACAACAATATTCAAACTGATGCTTCTTCTATACACAATGCTGTACAGTAACATTTGCCTTGATTCTGCAGAAGTCCCAAACATATAGCAATACTATTTCTGATCATAAAACAACTTGGATTTTGTGAATGTTTTAACAGTAGGCAAAATTTTTATTAACTCCAGAGAATTCTTCCCAGAGTGGCATGCAATCGCAAGAATGCCACTTAGAATAGTGTGATCTGAATACATCTGACAGTAAAGCACCAGATGTTGTGTTGTACGGGCTCAACTTTCAAAACAAGATGTTTTAACTCTCAAAAAAATCTGGAAGGCATACGTGTCTTCTCCGCTTCCTTGTAACATACTCTTGAGGACATTGGTTTGAAAGCAGGACTGCAAAAACTGTAACTCCCATCTATGAGAAATCCAGTAGAGGAGGGAAGTGAAAGCCTATGGAGATAGTAGATCAGGGAACAGAAGCAATGATCAGTTATACTATCTCAAGCAAACAAGAACAGCTCAAAAATTGAGCAAGTTTGGAAGCACTGGAAGACAGACGCCTACGTTCTAGTTTATCTAAAAAGCTCTGCTGCAAGCAAAAATTCCTACTCATACCTAAAAATATCCTTGCATTTTCAAGAATGGATATTTTATGACTTGTAGCAATTCCCATCTATTTGTAAAAGCATGAAGGGCTAAAAATTCATGTGCTTGTCTGAATATCCACAGTATTCACCTTGAAAGGGCTGCTCAGCTGCCATTGCAGCTGATACAGCGTTTCTGGAATCTTGCCATCCAACAGAAAAAGTTGGATGTATGTAGCGATGTACAGTATGTAGCGAAATTTATTGTTTATCATGAGCCTAGACTCAGCCAGGAACATCCCATATTCAAAGTCGGAAAAAACTGCAAAAAAAGTTAACCTTAATGAAATATATTATTCTTCACATACTATCAAAAACAAAGAGGATGGGAAAATGCAAATTCAAAATTAAGCAAGTCTTTCTTTAAATTACAATAACAAGTAAACAGATATACAGTCTTTACATAGATCAGCTATACATTTCTGCAGCTTTCCTGCCAGTTCCGACATAAAACGTTACTCAAGTTAGAGGATACTAACTTTATGCCTACAGAAGTTATGCCTACTTTATGCCTTTCAGTTACTCGCAAGCAAGCTAAAATTTGACTGAATGCCCCCAAATTTTGCAAAAGCAGTGATCTAACAATCCTATATAGAATAAAAGTTTCATCAATCAGAACGATTATCAGTTTTGACAAGTCATTACCAACTTCCATGAAGAGCGTGTACTTTACATTCAGTGCATGAGAAGTTTACCTGGTATTTGCTATCCAAGAATCAAGCCTTTAGGCCTGACTGAAATAAAATTGGGCAGAATGACTGAAATTAGTCATGTGATCACTTTCACATTGTAATACAAAAATGCATTTTGATGTTATGTCTTTTTAATGTGTTCTCTCTACTTGTTTTTCTTCCTGTAAAATAACAAATTCCTTTATGCATAAAAATATCCAAACATCTTCTTCCAAGTAACAAAGGGTAAATACAGTATTGTTTTTACTTTCTCCTTAAAGAAGCCCGGTATTTTAGACTGACACCTCTTTCTCCAGCAGATTTTCCATATTTCGGAAGTAGGGAGAAAGGTACTGCGTAACTACTAGATACCACAAAAACTTTGTCACTATCACTGCTGATATTGTACAGCAAAGATCCCCTTGTGAAGATGTAGTACCTAATACCTACTCAGTATAAAAGAGTGACTACACTCAAACAGATGGCACGCGTGCCACAAAAATCTTTAACACCTCATTATGGAGGAAATAAAGTTCTATTGTACATCGTCACAGACGAACAGCAGCAATATGTCAATCACGTTACCCCTTCATGCCGTATTTGTCAAAGTGGAACAAGTTAAAATGATAACATATACAACTTTGAACATTCAGAAACCCATGAACAAGCTACGTGATGTCAATTACGATGGAGATTAAGCTAGAAGTTTATTGATACACACTGAAATTTGAATATATAAGTCATGAAAATGACTTGAATATATTGTTTTGCTAAGTTACATCTAAGTAGAATTAGACTCTGGGGAGGAGCACTTCCATTTCTCTGTCGATGCTGCAGACTTATCAACTCATTTCTAGAGATCTAACTGTAATATGATGATGGTCAACACAAGCCATGTATTCCCCCAGCTTCCGGGTTCCCACGTTAAGCTCCACACCACCACAGCATACTACCTAAACTGGCCAGATTGAAAAGCAAGATAACCCACAAATATTAGACCTCAAACATATTTATACTTCCCTGCAATATAGGCTACATTATTCATTTAAAAAAATAACGTTTCCCCCCTCAACTTCCTATATAGTCTTCCAACTCCCCTACAATTGCCGGTAAAGTACAGACCCTCAACACTTTGCATTTCCTGTCCTTCCTTTTGTCACATGCAGTGAACCATGTACTGTTCTCATTGACTAAAATAGTCTTGCTGGCTTCTGAGCTGGAAATGAAAAATGCAGTTCACAGTTAAATTTTGTGTCTGTGTACTGTGCAGTACTGCAAGTTAGCAGTAAGCACAATCTTTACAAATACTGGTTTAATTTCACTTTATATTTGAGATCAAGAAACAGGTGTGCCGCCATAATGCTGTCCAAGAGAAGCTCTCCAAGTCTGAAAATAGAGCATTACTGTTTCACATGCTCTAAAACACAAATTTTACACTCTCTTCACATCCTCAAAAGGTGTTTCAAACTATCAGTAAGCTACAGTGACTAAATAACAATATCCTAACTCATTAATTCATCCCTTCAGTTACCTTATTGAGCAACACTACGCTCAACTTTACTTTTGCACCCGTAAATAAACAAAAATATACCTTAACAAAAGCCAAGGGGATTAAACAGCTTGAAAGCAGCATGTATGCTTGGGATTGGGGGGCATGAAGGGAGAGGTATTTTCCAGCTAAAACTTAAAAACATCTTTTGGCTTTTAAAAATGGGTAATATTTTCTTCTACTCAGCCCTAGTGTTAGTGCATTAGCAAATTTTCGGTTAAGGACACAGCAGATACATTATTCAGAGCAAAACTGTTTCTACCACTCTGCAGATACTTAGAGCTGTTCTGAAATTAATCAGGCCTATAAAAATTAGAAGACATTCAAAGCTTAAACATAGAAAAGTTTTTCACTTTAGTATTTGTGAATAGTCACTAGTTAACATATAGATCTTCATCTCAAATGAGTCATTAATTTCACTGCGGAAATGCTGTTGATGCATCTTCCAGTCAAATACAATGTTAACTTGTTCCTTTGCCATCAGAGTGAGCAATTGAACATTTCACTCCCCAATGATTCTTTGGCTTAAGAGTCATACTCTGAAATTGAAAACTGCTTATTTCAACAAAATACACTTCTCCATAGAACAGGAAAACATTTAATTTCATTAGTCTGAAGGCACCCACAGTTAGGTCACAATAAAGAGAAGGTGTGTTGGGCAGGGGGAGGGAGCTTGAGGCTGAAATGCAATATTCAGTTATCTCACATGCATCTCATGCATCTTACTGACATACCTGAGTAAAATCTTCATCAAAAAGAATTTTACCCACTATTTCCCTAAATCCTTAACATTTTTTCATTAGAAACTTCAGCTACTCAAAGTATTATCTGTAAGCTGCTGTAAATAAAGCTGAAATAGATGCTAATTATCTACCTCATACAAGACAAATTGATCCCCAAAGTAATTCCAACTTTCTCAATTCCAGCATAATTCACAAGCTAATGGTTTTCCATAAATTTCAGTGAAAGCAGATTACCTGTGTAGCCACTAGAGTCTTCCGCTTACTATATACAATAATTAGATCCAGGTTTGGAGATTAAGCCATAAGAAGTTTTCTAATCAAAATCAAAGCAAACTAGCATCTCATTTTGTTTATTCTCAGTCTTCTAGAAGATCTGGAATAGGTCTAAATGAGCAGCTGTAAAGTAGTCCCAAGTATACTCTAACACAGCAAGCTGTAAGACAGTTTAGGTGTGGAAGCTGGACACATTACTCTTAATCTTGTCTACACTTTTAAATCCTACAGAGAGCAGCCCAAAAAGGCATCAATATAGGTAGTGGACAAAAAACAAAAGCAAGAAAGAGTACAAAATACACTAAAATAAATCTATTTTAAGCTAAGAGCAGAAAAACCAAACAACACTTGGGCGTATTGTTTTTTTCTTTGAACTATAGTAGAAGGAGAAAAGAAGGAAACAAAATATTTTCACCAAACAGAAGGGAGATTTTCCCCATGTGGCTGATGAAAATAATCTCTATCCACTAACAAATTATGAGTGAAATCCCAGAGAAAAAGGAGAGGTGTTAACAAGTGAAGCAGCATGAAATAAATCAACGGGGCATTTTTGCTAAAGGATTTCTCCTTTATCAAAAGTAATTTACTCTGCTAAATTAAGAAACAGGAGTAAACCCCACCAAGTTTAGAAAAGTCTAGTCACTAATCAGATTTCACTAAGGATTCTTCCACCAAACTGCAACTTGCCATATAACACGTTAAATGAAGCAGTAGATACAAATTTCAACTTGAGGTACCTCTTCCTCAGTATCTCAAGGGATTGACTGTTGATACAAAGAAAGATGGGAATTACTTGTTGGCACCTAGAAAGTCAGTCACCTTCCCAGAATGAACTTGTACAAAATAGCTTCCTCTAACAAGAAAACTAAATTGACTTTCAAGGTCACAATAACTTCTCAGCAAACAGAAAAGCCATGTAGACTGCAGTATAGTATAGAATAAAAACTGCACATCTAGTCCATACATACATTTTCTTATTCCAAGAACAGAGCTTGAATTTAGATGTTATAGATGAGTTTTCCCAAAATCATTTACTAAAGCAAATCAACTGAAATAAGCAACATTATCTTTATTACAATACTAATACAGAAAAAAAGAGAAAGTTCACAGCTCTCACTCAACATCGGCAGACTAGAAAACTATTTTCTTATCACCTCTCCTTGAAGGCTTCACACAGAGAAAAGCACAGATGTGAACATCAGAAGAAAGCATCCATAATCAGACAACTTAGAATATCTACCACAGCACAAGCCAGTGAATTTCATTCAGTAATAGTATATCCTTCATTACATAAATGTAAGCATATAGCAATTCGTAAAATATAAATATTTAATTAGGCTTATAATTAAAGCCAAAAATAAATAAGCTTCCTTGAAGACTCTCAAATAAGACTGAACTAATACACTGGTAAATGGTTCATACTTCACAGATAAGTATTTCAGTATACTTTTCTTCAGAAGATAATTAGCATGTTAATAATTTAGTCTCTAAAATATATTTAAAAAGCATCAACCTTTTCCACTATGATGAGGTCTCCAACTTGTATGTCTGAACTCTTAACTTGCACTTTACCTTAAAGAAAAGAAGAAATGTAATCAACTTAGGCAGACGTTAATAAAGAGTCACAAGAATATAAATTTGAGAATGTAAGTTATATTTAAAGATGTTATTGTTTGGTGAAAATGCTGCCATTTATACAAAATGGATCTTTGAAGAACATGTTATTAAATAGCTGTTATCTGTTTGAACAAATAATTCAACAGTTCAAAAAGTCTATATTTTTGCAACATGTTGCAAAAATATAAAAGTATTACAGACAAAGAATATAGAAGATACTTCAGTTTGACCCATAATATCAATGATACAGTTGTAGAACTGAAGAAAAGGAGTCTTTCATATAGAGTCATCACTTCTAATTCTTACTCTCATGGAGTGCTCTAACAGATATGAGTTGTTAGTCACAGCCCAGTTACCAACAGGTAGTTTTATTTGGCCACAACAAGTTACTGATGTAATTGGCATTGACTGACACTTACTGGCAATCATAGTAGAAAAGAGTTAGCTACTTTCTAAAGTTAAAAGAAACACTTGGAGATTTCATTTTAGAAAGGTGAAGCATCAAAAACTGAAACAGAGGATTTCACTCTGTAGAGCTGCCCATTCAGTAACTGCTGTGAACAACTCATATTTGAAAACATACACGGCACTTATGTATCAATTTAAATTCTGTATGTTCTGTAGACAGTTAAATTTTAATATTCTTATCTGATGGACTGAAAAACTGAGACAGAGAGGTTAAGCTACTGCCGAAGGTCACAAAATGAGTTATTGTTGGTTTCATTAGAATTTAGGAATTCTAGTCCCAGGAACTTGCTAAAGCTCCAGAAAACATTGCTTCTTTAAGTTAAAAAAGCAAATAGAAACAGGCAGACAAACTGCAGGTCATGATATACTAATATTCTCTTTCAAAATATAACAGGTAATAAATTCAGAAACTTACCTCAGGATATAAACACATACCTATTTATGCAGCCTGACAAGCTGAAATATATACGTCCCCCCTCCCCCAAAAGATTTGCTCTTCCTCATCAGAAGCACTATCATGATTCTCATCAGCGAGTATCTGAACAGCAGGTACCGGTAGATAACTGTCAAAACATAGTAAAGTACTAGGGTTCAAAATAGAAACCAGACTAAATGAATTGGAACAAGAGACCCACAAAGGCACAGCATAAGCAGCAATCGATTAGGAGTTTAATCAGAAGTATTAGGAATAGGAGATGGTTACTGCATATTATTTTATTTCTCAAAATTGTATCAACTATAAAAATAAACTGGGTTCCAAATCTGCAAATCCTCCTTATTTTAACTCTCAGTGAAAAGGGATCAGGCTGTTAACATGAATCTTACTACTTTTGACTAAATCTGAGTGTAAGTATAAGAATTTGGTGAGGTTATGATTAAATATTTTCAGAGCCTGCTCTTTAAATCATGTATTTCATGCAAACGTAACAGTTGTTTTAAGCTTAATTCAGTCGAGTTAATAATAAGTGTATTCATATAACTGATTTTTAATACATTTTCCATGACATTAGCACTTCCAAAATGTGGAAAGCATGTCAGAAGAGAATGCTCAACCTGACTGCACAATTATTTCTGAAAGCTCGTCTTTGTTCTTGACAACAATCTTTCATACCAGTTGAAGTTTTTAGTTGCCAAACACACTTCCCTCAATTTTTAAAATAAATCTTATCTTCATTCAGGCTCTCAACTCTACAATACCACATTTGGGAAGGCGAAGGGAGAAGCAGAAGACTTGAGCAAAACACTTCAGCAAGAAACACTGTGGAATTTCAAGATAACTATGATGGAGATCAGTCAGTGTTTACCTTATAATCATTTTTATCTGAAATAACTAGCACTGAAGATCAATCACTAAAAGAACAGTCTCATACTAAATCAATATATTCAGTCTGCTTAACTGCACTAGCCTGTGAATTCTTTATAAATTCCCAAACTTTAACGAGAAGCGAGTAGCATATACTGAAACACAGTGCAATGTTTACTTTGCTTTCTAAGTCTGTACACTTTCCCAAAAGCAAAGCATTTTTCTTTTCCGTTCCTTTCCTACAATTTCCATTGTCACAGACAGCTGAGATAAGTGTTAATCAACTGATCATAATAATCACTGAAATCCAAGTGGCAGCTGTGTTAATGGTCTCACATCTATGCCACCTACACAGTCACTTATGACCAAAAACATCTAGGATACTAACCAAACGCCACTACTAACAATTTTACCCATTTCAACTGCCGAATTCTCCACAGTGACATTCAAGTGGCATCTATAACAAGCATCCAAAGTTACTAAGCCTCAGATGACACAAAAAGGGAGAATGTTCGTTTGTGACACTGTGCAAGCTAAAGAAGAAGCAATGACTGGTGTAAAGTCTGGAATCCGTACAGCATCTTCGCTAGTATTCAGTCCAGTAATCCTGGAAATCATGAGAGTTTCACATTTCCGATCTCTTTCAAACCATTCACCTGTTTTCTAGGTGACTTAGTTTAACCTTAAACCAGCCTAGCACTACAGAATACCTTCATTATTACACTGTAACACACTTTGTTGGAACATCCTGTATATCCCTACACATAGGCAAGTAAAAGCTTTTTCTGGCCATAGTTTGAGAAAGTTTGCAAAAGTTTTCCCATGACATACAAGACAATTACTTCTACAATGAATCTGAATGGTAAACAGGACACATCCCATTAAAAAAACCAAACAGTAAAATGTGCCAGTAATTCAAAAAGTAGTTTAAAATTTTGAAACGTCAACAAATAACACTTTTCTTTAGTCTAGCAGAAACGAGAATCATTAGATACCATTTCAGAGAACATTAAAATAATGCAATATTGTGTCTTAGTGAAGACACATTTAGAGGAGAAAAAACACTGAATGTTATTCACTGCATAAATTATTTTTCTAAACTATTTTTTCCTTAAAAACATCTCAAGAGCAAAACACTCTTCGCCATCTGTGTAATTACCAATAAAAAGTCCAAAGCTGTCAGAAGTGGCTGCGCATCCAGACTTTATAGTCCACCAAGGCGCAAGGCTTTTGCCTAAAGCTACATATAGAATTATGCAGAACTAGTACATTGAAATGTGTCTATAGTAATTCATTACACTCACAAGATAAAAGACTTCTGAAGTGAATTGAAATCATTTCAAAAACTAATAAATATTTCATGTGCTAACAAATATTTTACATAAAAACTTAAGAAATGAAATAAAGTGTGAGCATGCAGTATATCAGAAAGGACTTTGACACCCCCCCCCACTTTAAAAAAAAAAAAAAAAAAAAAACCGAGCATCTCTAATACGTGAATGCAACTCCTGGAAGAACCGCAACTTCTGAGTAGTGTTTTGCAACTCTATTTAACTTGGTATCATACGGGTTCTTACACATAGTACCTTCAGTACCACCTGAAGGCTTCTGGAGTTGGTAACAGAGCTTTTCTCTAACCAGAGAATATCAAAATTCCTGAATGAAAGGAGTGCACAGCATCTGAAAGTTATCCGCCATCTATTAGTCTGAATATTCAACATAATTAAAGCATACATAACATAACTGGGAGCTGAAAAAGGATAGAAGTAGAGTTACAGTGAGTCCAAGGGTAGGCTGCTGATTTGTTCAGTGTGAATGTTGTCCTTAGATTCTCCTTTCAATTCCATCTTTCATACAGAACTTCAGTTGGTCTTCAATTACCAGTTTAAAACTCCAAAAGAGAGAAGCTTCCTAGCTCCTCTCCTCCATTTCTTATCTCTTCTCAGTTGAAAGGGCCTTCATTCTTTCTTATCCTGTGTCCTCGAAGCTACAAGTCCCCTTGACATTTCCTTTCTTCCAGCTTCTTTGTAATTCTTTCTTACATTAAAATTTCAAGTTGTTTCTATTGCTGCTTATTGCTTCCCTAATCAGCTAGATGAAGTTAATGCAATTCTTTAAAACTTAACTGTGTTCCAAATGGTTCTAAATAGCAGGAATTTAGTCACCAGTAGCTTTGAAATAGTACAAGCAATAAAGACCTTAAGTTTTATCTCTGGATTCAGGAAGAAATGTGTTTTTAATTCAGTAGCTTTTTGAAAATCAAAATGATGAGCTCTTCTTAAAGAGCTTAAGTTCCAATGCTATAAGAGGTTTCAATACAGATTTCAACAGTTAAACTGCAGAACAGTAGTAGTACAATAATGATTACCAGCACACTCTGACAGGCATTTGATTTTAAAGCTGCAGACTACATATGTATAAATTATTTAAAAACTGACCGTTCCTTGATAGAGACTTTTTTTTTTTCTTTAAGGTCAATTGACAGAGAAACTTAGTAAGGTGGCATTGAGGATCAGGGCAGCTCTGCCTGATCAGCTGAGGATCAGGCAGAAGTTTGAAAGAAAAAAAAAAAAAAAAAAAAAAGAAAGAAAGGTAGTATTAATTTTACTGAATGAACAAAAACCAGACTATTACATCCTCAGAGTTTTCTTTAAACACACCAGCTTTCTTGTTTTGTTCCCTTCCTATATGTAGAAGTTATTGATATTTTTTCAGTTTCACACAATTTCAGGAAATATTTTCAACTTCACTACGTTCATGGTCACTCTCGAAAGATGCAGCAAAGAAGCACATCTTTCATGTTTGAAGCCTGGATAGAACAATTTCACTCATCTTCTCTCCTGATGATCATTTTTAGTTTTGCTTCACAGGCTGCTCACAGGACAGAGATCCACAACATTTCTGAGAACTGTCTTAGACTTTCGGAGACAAAGTGATAGACGTTATGTCTCTTCTGCAATTCACAGTTCTGACTACTATAGTTATTTTCTTCTTCATTCTTCTGCTTCAAAGCAGAGCTGTGCACGGGTAAACCTAACTAGTAAAGGTTCACTGGAAGCAGGGTTGCCAACTTGAGGAATAAGAATGAATAAAAGTTAAAATGGTTTCACAGCTTGATTATCCAACAGGCTTTGGCAGCTTAATGGAAGAGATAACATCTTCATCAACTTGAGTTAATTCTGTTACCTAACAAGCAGTATTTTTTGGAGACACTGAATTGGTGACACCTAAGACCACAAGCCTAGAAGCTGCTTCAAAAGTATGAAGGTTCCTTAGGAATCTAAACAAGTGGAAAGAAAAAACAAGCGCTTCCAAAACTGCATGCACTGCTCTAAGAGTATATCTTCATCACAGTTTCCGTGCTCTGCAGTAGAATATGCAGGTGAGCTGATCTTCAGATGAAAAGGCAAATAAACTGATGGAATCTTTGATAGCTAGATAATTTCAATCCTACAGGCAGATATCCTTCCTACCTCCAACTTTAACCTGCATACTGATTAAAAGCTGTCCATTAATGTTTTGCAGACCTTGTGATGCACAAGAGAGACTTTGCAACAAACAATTAAGACAGCACATCATACACTGAACAATTTAAGAGTCAATCTCATAATCTAAGAAAGCAGACAAGAGAAAGACTATTCACAGGAAAGACAAGGCGATAGGAGCACTTAATTAAATTGCTCACAAAAATTCCAGTATTACAGAATCATTGGGGTTGGAAGGGACCTCTGGAGATCATCTAGCCCAGTCCCCCTGTCTAAACAGGATCACCTGGAGCACATTGCACAGCACTGCGTCCAGGCAAGTTTTGAATACCTCCAGGGAAGGAGACTCCGCAACCTCTCTGGGCAACCTGCTCCAGTGCTCTGTCACCTTCAGAGTAAAGAGGTTTTTTTCCTCATGTTCAGATGGAGCTGCCCGTGTTTCAGTTTGTGCCCGTTGCCTCTTGTCCTGTCGCTGGGCACCACGGAGAAGAGCCTGGCCCCATCCTCTTGACACCCTCCCTTCAGATGCTTGTACGCCTTGATCAGATGCCCCCTCGGTGTTCTCTTCTCCAGGCTGAAGAGTCCCAACTTTCTCAGCATGGGGTTATTCCTCCCTAGGTGCAGAACCCTGCACTTGCCTTTCTTGAACTTCTTGAGCTTCCCCTCTGTCCATCTCTCCCGCCTATCAAGGTTCCCTCATACGCCAGAATGCTGTGCTGCCCTTCCAGCCACTCCTCCCAGTTTAGTATCATCAGCAAGCTTGCTGAGGAGGTACTCTGTGCCGTCAACCAGGTCACTGATGACTAAGGTGAGCAGGACTAGACCCACTCTTGACCGCTGGGGGGACACCAGTAGCCACAGGTCTCCAACTGTACTTTACACCACCAATCACTACCCTCTGAGCTCTGCCATCCAGGCAGTTCTCAATCCACCTCACTGTCCACTCGTCTAGCCCAGACTTTATCCTCATAAGTAAGTTGATGTTATGGGAGACAGTGTCAAAAGCCTTACTGAAGTCAAGGGAGACAACATCCACCACTTTCCTCACTTTATTTATTATTTAATGAATGGCATGTTTTATCATCTGCCACAAAGGGCCGAAAAGTAGAACCATTCAGACTTAACATATAGCAGGTCCACCTTCTCGATAACTGCAAAGTTGCATACAGCAAATTAATCAAGGGATGATTGAAAACTGAGTTTTTCCATGTTACATGACAAATAGAAAACTGTACAACACTGGATATGCTGTGGATCAGAATTAGTCTGTCGACATTAGGCTGGGCATTGCTGCTTAATGTAAAATCAAGTGACAAAGCTGAAGTCCCTTTCTCCTCCAATTTTCCACTCAGAACAGCTTGTAATTATAAAAATGCATTACTTACCAGGGTAAAAACCTACTCAAAATCTTGTCTTATTAAAAAGAAATTCTAAGATTTCAAGAGATCTTAATAGGAGACCACCATCTTCAAAAAGCTAGTATTTCTTACACTGGCCACATGCAGGTCATAAGACAGAATTCACATATTTTACGTGTACAGGAGTACCTTAAACTAAGAACGACTCTTTAGAAAGACAGCACTGGTAGATAGTCAAATAATTCCTGATTTCAATCTACTGCAGCACTGTATAAAAAGATCATAACATATGGATCAGCCCACCCACATTATCTTCATACAAGTAATCAACAACAATTCAAATCACTGTAGTTTCTTTGCCGTAAATACCCTTTTGTAGACTCCCCATAGTTAACAATTTTGTAAGACAACTAACAAAAATTGATTACTTAAGATAAAAATGAGTTTATATGGTACAATTAAACCAAGGATAACACCGAATATTCATAGCTTTTAGTTTTCCTACCACCTCATTTGAGCAAAGGCAACCTGCTTAACCTCTCTGTATGTCAGTTTCTCCATCTTTACCTCAAAGAAAATGCTGTAAAACTTACATAAGTCATAAAATCACTAGAAGAAGAAAAAAAAATGCGACACAGGTATAAAGTGCAGCTCTGCTCTGAAAAGTGACTCTGAAGAGTAGCATTGATTTTCAGGCTTTTAATAAAATCAGTATCAAGTTTGTTCATTCACAAGTAACAAAGACTTCTTTCTCCAAACCATTAGCCTGTAGCTTAGTATGGTAAGCCAAATTGAATTTTTCCACTTGAAGAGCACTGCCAGTATTAACAATTTGATAGGTTATAAAGAAAGTTATTTATAAAAATAGTTTGCAAGGGTGTAGTAGTGGATTATTTTATTTGCCCATATACATTTCTAAGTTCTTCTCAAATCCTGTAAAAGCTATTTTATCATAATAAGTTCCATTGTTTGCCTCAAAATGAGGCCTTTCAGTTTCAGAGTCATTATGAAAGATTTATTACAAAAATTGGGCAAAAGGAATCTATTCTGTTCTACTCTATTCTTTATTTTACATATGTATTTATGGCAATTTTTAGTACTGCTTAATTTTGAATGTCGATTGCAATAACGCTTCCATTATTAGAAGTGGCCACACCTCAAAATATTATCTCAGTCAAACCATAGTATGTAACAGACTTCACTTCAAGCAGAGATCTTGAATCTTTATTTCAGTAGAATATCATTGCCTTCAAAAAAATACCAAGTATAAATTTATCATGGCACTGACAAAAAAAAGTCAAAGTAATCATACACATTTGTAAGTAAAAATTGACTATCTTCTTTTTGTAAACTTCCCCCCCCTTTTTTAATAAAACATTTTTTTAAATTTATCTTTTGACAAGTTACTGGTCTCTACAGGCCAATTCCCGATATAGCTGCTGGGCCTTACATATATGCTATGTTAAAGTCTATATTCCATAGCCAGCAAATAGCAGAGTCAAGGTGATGAAAACAAATTTTAATTGACAGCTTGCATATTTCTTGGAAAATCTAAAAACGACAACAAAAACCCTCTCAAATTCACATAGCTTAATGAAAGTATTATGAGCCAGGAAAGAGGAGACCAGGATTCCAAAGCTTCTATTTATATGCTGCTTAAATACCTTGTAATTTACAATCACCATAAACATACTGCCAGAACCTCTAATATTTAGCACATTGAGGAAGAAAATCCTGAGAATTTCCCCCCCACCCCACCTTCTGAACAAGTAAAGTGAAAGAACAGTCACAAAAGGCACCAAGGTTAGCTCTTAAAAACAGCAAGCATCAGTTTCGGCACTTGCATTATGCTGTATAAGCTATACATTTGCCTCCAGAACTAAGAACTTCACATCATTAACACTATTGCTGAATATGGAAGGATTTCACTATCTGTCTCAGAGGTGTGTGTTCAGTGTCATACCATAACATATCTAAAAAACTATTAAGTCAATCAGCAGACAGCATTATAGCTTTGAAAGAAAAGCACTAAGCCTAGCTCTTTACAGATTGTATTAAAGACTGTAAGAATCCGCAGGCCAGCAATGCATTTACTTTTGTTAAGGAAATGATAACTAACGCATTTGCCAATTTCCACAGCGGTATGTCTAAATGTTGATAAATCCACTTCTTGCTGACAAGGAAGGGAAGAACAATAGGCATATATTCCCTATACTTGCTCCCTGCTGTATCCAAATTCCAGAAAGCAACGCAAGTGTTCCTTCTGCTATAAGGAGAAACAGTGAGGGAAGCTGTATAAATTCCTCCCAGCTGCTAGGTTATGTCATCGCTGATGAAAATGTTTGCTACTTATTTACCTTAAACTGGCTTTAAACCTGCAATAAGATTTCAGATAGAGTGCACCTCTGTTACATTACTTTTTTGAACTCACTTTTCTGGAAGGAGTAATCCAGAGCTACTCCAAGAGTTTGGTTTCTCATCAAGACTCCCAGATCTGGTGAGGTTACTCTTTCTCCACTAACTCCCAAAAGCTATTCATCAAGATATACTAAAAAGCGCAGTGAAATTTGTGTTGCAATGAATGAATAAAATTTACACTTAGCACAACGTACGCCATACAACCTAACTGCTTGAGGCATACAACTGCATATTACTTAACACCTTCAATACCTTCTAAAACTATTAATAATTATACACCAATAAAAAAAGTCTTAACAGTGACTTTCCAGTGGTATTGCAGCAAAAAAACTTAGGAGGGTAAGAGTAATCTTGTGTTCTTTTGTAAGGTTATTTGTTATAGTTCAAATCGATAAAAGAACGTATATTACTTCATGGCATCTTTCTGTGCAACGCTGGTTCCGAATGTGAAAATTTAAATGTGCTAAGCAACGTGAAAGTAGGGAGGAATGTATTGTTTTTTCTCTTATGCCCACGTTTAAAATTTATCATACCTTATCAAACTTAACTGACACTTCACACTTGAAGTGCTTCATTTCTTTAATAGTCTCTAAGAAACTTTCAAAGGTTTCCCAAGAGATCAAAAAAGTCATAATTTAGTGAGTTTTTTTTAAGTTAACATCTGCAAAGAAAAACTGAAGATGTTAAAGCATTTTAACCCCATTCTGGGATCATATAGGTTTCAAATTATGCAAAATATTAGAAATGATGTATCTGATACTGAAGCTGACTCCCAACAAGCTTACATCCCAACTTTTTCAAGCACAAATATATCTGCCAAGATTGAAAGGTTTCAGTGAACTTTAATTAGATCTTATTTCTTAGTTACCGATTATTTCCTATATACACTCAACCTATGGCTGACAATGTTGCCGAGTTACTGTTCTGTATCATTTCAAAGAAGAACTGCACTTTAAATTAGTAGTACTAAATAGCAGTTTACTTTAAAAATATATGCAGTTATATACACACACACACACATTTCATCTTTATACAAATAACAACAGATTTACAAGACTGCTTAAACAGACAGAGTTTAACATGCCTTATTTAGCCAAGGAAAACTAAGCACTGATTCAGCATCAACTTCATTCTGCTTGAGTCCATCAGCTGTTTCTTTGAACTGAAAGTCTGTAAGTATATGTATAAAACAAAGAGATCGAATATTTTAAGGTTTTATACAAATGTTTTTGCTAACCTCGTACTGTCAGCTTGCTATATAATTGTGAGTTCATTTCCTTGTCTCTCTTGTAACGTCGAAATTCATCAACAGCTTCCCGTGCCACTGTGACCGTCAAAACAAACCCCTGTTAAAGATAAAATGATGCTGCTCAGAATTCTGAAAATGCTAGATTAGAAACACACAAGTAGGAACACAATACAGAATGAAAACACATTTACAATGTTTATTTTGGGGGTCATTTGGATTTTTGTTTTCTTCAGTCTTTGTTAAATCATCTTAGTTCAGTCTAGAAAAGAATAAACAAAATTTTATCTCTGTACTGTATGCAGATGTAATTTGAATAGCTATGTCTACAAATACAATTAATTTGGATATAATCTGAAATTCAGAACAAGTTAAAATGCTTAAATAAGCTAAGGACAGCTTTTACAACACTAGAAGCTTATTTCCCTATCCTCCAAGAATTCTGGGGCTCTACTGCAAACATATTCTAATTTTAGAAGTTTTCTGCCTTTTTACCTAACAGAGGCAGAAGTGAAAAAGTACACAGATGGTGAGTTTAACTGATTGTTCCATCTTAACTGTAGTTATTTACTAACACGTCCCAAATACTGACAAAGCAGCAGACTTTGTGTTTTGCCTACAACTTTCACAGGGCAGCGTCAGGCTTCTCTCACAGGGCAGCTTCTGTCTGAAGTGCAGAGCCTGCTATGTGCAACTAAGATGATCTCTGGCCACAAAAGATGGCAAGTTAAAACACAAGATTTCAGAACAGCTCCAAGGTAAACACGTGACAGTTCACTTTCTCCCTCCTCTTCTAATTCTTCCTCAGATACGGTCTTCTAGCTTATTAAATTCAAGAGTTGTTCTCCATCAGTGAAAGGGTAGTAACATTTTCCAACAGTAAAGGGATCTTATCATTAATTGCCATACAAGATCCCTAAAATAAAATTTCAAATACAACCGTAATTCAAATATAGAAAATCCTTCAACAGATAAAGCTCTAGAATACCTGTCCAGTTTCACAAATCCTCTAATCCTAAGCCCACTTTTCCTTTTGTAGAAGAAAATTTAAACCATTAGATTACTTTTCTTGCAGAAGTCCAACAATATTTCACAGCATGGTTGAGGTTGGAAAGGACCTCTGGAGATCATCTAATCCAACCCCCCTGCTCAGGCTGGGTCACTTAGAGCACATTGCCCAGGATTGGGTCTGCACTGCTTTTGAATATCTCCAAGGACTGAGAGACTCCACAACCAATTTGCCCTCTCAGCAATGAGTCAAAGTTTACTCATTCCTGAAACAGACTCTAGATTAAACTTTTTCTTTTAACAGCAAGAGCAGCTGTTTTGCTGTTCCAGCCCAAAATTCTGAGACTTCACTTACTGAAACCTTATAGTTAAATACCTCTTATTTATTTATGCAGGTCTGCATTAACTGCATTTAAATTAGAACTAGGGAGAGCAAAATGCCTTTACAAAAATGCATTCACTGCTAGAGCATAGCTCAATACCCTAACTCATGTGAATGTTATTCAAATCCAGCTTTCAGACCTTAATTTAGCTCTATGATTTAGCAGAAGTTTCAGACAGCGCTGCCTTAGAAATCCATCTTCAGCCCTCAGAAATATGCAAGTACTTTAGAAAATCGGTCAATTATACTCTGGAAAGCATTCTAGCATCGACAGGATTGAGATACCGCCTTACTCAGAATAAAAGCTTTGTAGAGTTTCTATAAAATTGTCTTTTCATTTTCCCTGGACACCTTAAGGCAATATCATTCTGAACGGCCATTATGCTAACACCTCTAACTACTGTCTCTGTACTTTAAAGCAGTGGTGTTTTTCCCTTTTCTGGCTGCAGAATTTTATGCCATTTTCAAGAGCTTTGGCAATACAAATAATTTAGCAGCATAAAAAAGGCACTTTTAAAACAGTCTGAAATATACTTGACATTTGCATGTATCTCACTAGGCAGTAATCAAAGCATATTAAAGTGACAGGTTAATTTTGAGAATTTCCCCTAGAATTCACCATCCCATGCTGGGCAGTTTAGTACAAGTGAGGACAACTGCAAGGAACTATCTGAGAAACACTTTTGTTTTGCCTCTCTTTCTCAGAGAAACTTGATACTCTTCCAGAGGGGAGCTGGAATTGTGAAGACAAAGTTGCAAGAGATTCATTCTCTCGTCCTTCTTTAACTGTAAGCGCTTCCAGATCTTTACGATATTGCTCACAGCCAAACTCATGTCCTTTACTTCTTTCAGATGGTGGACTCTGAAAAGACTCAAGCTAAAAATAAAAAAACCCACACATATAACCCCCACCAACACACACACACACACACTCAAGTGCATAGTTAATTTCTATTGTGTCAGTTTTAAGTATCTTGCTGAACAATCTCTCTCATCCTTCAAAAATCTTAAGAGAAAAATACAAGCTTCTGCCCAAAACTAAGTCATGACTACTCCTCCGAGCATTACGGAGAATTTCTCAGTATTTTACACATTCTTCAGGAAGAAAAAAAAATCCCACCTCCCAAAAAACTACTTATCTGCTAAGCAGCCCCGTGGGTCTGCTTTTAAATGTTTTGTATTCTCATCATACACACTGAGTCTTACCCAAAATCAGATTAACTTTTTTTTAACCTGGATCTTCCCCATCAGTAGAAAAACTATTTAAGTGGAAACTGAGTAACTGATGAATTTAGCAAAAAGGTGGTATTACCAGAACAAACTGAGACCTTGCTGCAATTTCAAGTGAAAACCCGCTACTCAAAATATCCTTGAATAAAGCCCACAAGTCTTTACAGAACAGATTACTAAAGTTTGACAAATACAGTATTTTCTTCCTTCTCCGTTCTTTTTTGGACAGGGACAAGACAAGCTGAGATGGTAAGTGATTTCTTCCTTCCCACCCCACTAAAGTTCAGAACTCTGCACAGCAGTTTACTGGGAAGAGTCTGAATTCCAGACAAGGTTGACTTCCACCTTTTCTTAGTGCATCAGTGACAAAAAAACATGGAAATACCCACTTCAAATGTCCTACTGTTAAACAAGCGTTCTGTTTTGAAAGTTTTTTTTGTTGCAGTGCAAATGAAAAGTTCCTTGGAGATAAACGTATGAAGAGGAATCTCTAGGGTAGCCTCTCCATTTATCAATACTTAAAAGGATACATGTTGCAACAATTTAAACAATGAAATCAATCCAGAATATTTACTCTATTGACATGTTAACAACGACCTTTACTCAAAGCAGCCAGAGTGTCACTGTTCCTCTTGAATACCACTTAGCATAAACACTACTGAAAAAATAACTTTTTTTTTTTTAAAATAACTTAGAAATTAAAGCCTCTCTTTTTTCTGAATTGCACACACTGTAGTTAATAGTATTTTTCTGTTTACCAGAGGAGCCCAGTACGTGTACAGGTAGCCTATTTTCAATGCTGGTACAAACTGTGAGCAGGACACGACGAGAAAATAGAGATTCAAGAAAAACTTGAACTGTTCATATAAAACCTGAAATGAAGAAAAAAAACACAAAATAGATAAATGTCTTAAGTTTGCACCAGAAGTGTACATAAAATTCATTGTTTGGCCTAACAGTAAATATAAATCCCTTATATGGCATACTATAATATACAGTGTCACTATAGTACTATATAGTGCAATATAATATGCTAAACTACCACACTTATTTTAATGTTATACTGCTATTTTTGCTGAGAAAAATCCTCTAACAGGAATGTCCCTTTTCAGTCTTCAGAAAAAAGAATTTGCAGAATTATCTAATTTTTGATATTTTAAATACTATGGAAGACCTCTTTCCAAACATTACACATATATCAAGTTCATAGTGCAAAGATATAATCACATTTAAATGTAAGACAAAATTCAGATATTTTCAGAAACATCTTGCAATAATTTTATTTCCTCAGCAAAGTCATCTTCATGCTTTTGGAGTCAAGTGCGCTAAAACAGTTTTCAAAGAATTTATTTTCTTATAGTATTAACTCAAAAGCAAGTTAAGCTTATGAATATTTTAACTTACATTGTTTACCCTATGTTTTCATTTTTAACTTGCAAAACTTTCCTTCCTAAAAATAAAGTACTAAAAGTAAATCATAACAAGTGTTTTTAAGTATCCGGCACTTAAATTCTGTATTTTCTATCTCAATGCCTTTTTTTGCTAAGAATTTCCTACGCTGGCCTTAAATAATGTAATAGAAAAAGAAATTCCATTAACATGCAATGATTAGAACTTATTTACAGAATAGGATAGTACTTCCTCGTCTTTGTCATTTTAACTTCTACGCAGTAATGAAACCGAGTAGGCTATGCTGTACAGCTCTGTTTCGCTGTAAGAAAACTCTAAAACTTCTATCCCTCGCGCAGTGTGCGCAAAAAACAGTACCTATCAGTTTGTCATTGTATTTGTTCAACACACACCCCTCACACGCTCTCTCCTGGACATCGCCCTTGAAGTCTCCTCTCTTGCAGAGGCTTAAGAGCTCCACCTCATCTGCCTCCTTTCTGAGGTCCTGTGGCCCGCAAAGGGACCAAGACGACCACCAGTTCAGATACACGCCCTTCAAAATAACCTCTTCCCATTTTCTTAAAAACAGTGAAACTATTTAGTCTTCAAGAATAAATTTCGCTTAGGAAGAGAAGATGAACATTACAGAAAGACTCCTGCAAAGCAAGCAGCACTGCTCTCTTTCCAAATAGCTGTCACACAGCCACAGACACGGCTGTCCCAGAAATAAGGTAGGATTCTTTGGTTTCCAGAGCAAGCCAAATTTTCTGCAAAAGCAATCACACTTTCAGTTTTCAGAATGTTTAAACTACCAAAAAAAAAAAAAAACCACTTAATGGGATTACATGGACTTTTGAAGTAATTCAGAAGGCAGGCGGGCTCAGCACTACGTATCAAATTTATAAGATCCTTTCTGTAATAAATACTGATTACTGCAAAATAAGTGTTCAAGTTTTAAGTGAAGATAAAGTATCCTTATCAAATCAGTTGTCCCATATTCCACACGAGTGACAGAAGCCTCTGACAGTTTACCAGACAGATTATTGGACAGTTCTTTCAGTAATTAAAGATGTCCCTTTGTAAAGAGCATGTTCTCAATATTATTTTTGTCATATTTAAAAAGCTAAGAACATATTCTTCATTTTAAAGAATTTTAAATCCTAAAAAAAACTTGACACGTCCTCTTTAGAAGGTCAGCGTAACATAACGCCTCTACAAGGAGGACTGGAAGTGGTGTCTTAACTTAGAACATTGTTGCAAAACTGAGTCTTCTCTTAGAGAATATATAATTGTTTCAAAACTAGAAGACTCAAAATAGATCAAGAAAGCCACAATTAAGGAGTGTCTCCATCTTTTAAGTCTTACAACTCAGTCGATATCATGGAGAATTCTGCCTGAAATTCCAAGTTACACGATTTTTGTTGGTCTTGTCTAGCCAACGTAATTACTTAATTATGTAAAAACCTAAAAATTTTCAAGAAAGTTGATTTCAAAGCATCTTCCAATTATTACTGGTTCCTTGCAAGAGTGTTCCATTACTACTGATCAGCTAAAGGCTATTTAAACAACCTCAAAAGTCAGAAGAATTTTTCAAAAGCTTGGAATTCTGTTTCACTACGGACACAGCAGCAAAGCATAACTTTTGATGCCAGAAGAGTCAAACGCAAAGCTCTAGGGAAAGATGGTATGTTATTCCAAAATTGAACTAATTCAGCTTGAACCTGTACCTTCTGATAATATTGATGCACTTCATAAACCCACTTCTAGTAGTAGGTTTAGCTGTTTAAAAAGACTTAATACATCAGATAAAAGAAGAGACCACAGAGTACCGTGGGAGGTGCACACCTGCAAGATCGCCCAATCTGCTTAGAGAGGATGGGGGTAAAAAGCACTTTTCTTCAAGCCTTCTAAAGCCTGGCAGGCCACAGGCAGCTCATTCACTACAAAGCTGAACACTTCAGTCTACTTAAGCAAATTCAAAAGTCTCCAGTTATAGTAAACTGATCAAAACAAACAAACAAACCAACCCCCACCCAGTACTGCTTTAAAGTTCAGGAGAAGTATCTTTTAAAAATTGCCCTTGACAGAAGACAGTCTTTATGGAAGTAACACGAAACTTCTAAGCAGCTGTATGTCCTATTAAGATGAAGATCAAATAGTAAACTGAAATTGAGCAAACTGGCATAAAGGCAGAAGCAATAAATATTTTATGTAGTTGTAAGGAAATTAGATTAGATTTTGAAAATATTACAGTCTCTTAGCTAGCAAGTAAATTCTAACAATTCTCTTAAGCTTCTGCTTCAGTACAGAATTCAGTGAATATTGCCCGCTGACAGCTGGAGCGTTAACAAAAACGAAACAAAACACCCAATCACACACACCTACTCTAAACACTAGATAAATCTTCACATTATGAAAATTTCAGCCAGGGTAACTCACTGGGGACAACATTTCTCATTTACTTACACCTAGTCCCTAGAAATTTACTGTAGTGGAGTAGCATAAAAACAGCTAGATATGCAGTACTTCCAATCAATGAAAAGTATTAATTTTATGTCTAAATTTTAAAGCTGGAAGTATTATTTTCAGCAACTGGTCGGCTCCTCTCTCTTGTGCTTTAGGTTTAGGATACCGCTTTATTTTGCTGTTACAACTAATTTTCCAGATGCTATCAGCACAAATAAAAATCCAATTCTGCCTATACAGTTATAACAAGATTTTCAAAAGAGACCAAAAACAAACATGCTCGCTCAACAACTAATTGCAACCTATAGCTGATCCTTATAGGAAACATGAATCTGGTTTAGGATTTGCAGTCACAATAATCAATACCTTACTATATGCTTAATGAATTTTCTGACCTTTAGGAAAGCATATGCAGCTTAACCAATTTCAGTGTATTTAATAATTTAAACTTTAGAAAAAAACATTTGCTTGGTTCGATAGAGATGAGCATATTTTATCTGCCTTGATAAGCTACATTTTATTTCTTTGACAGGAGATCAGTCCTAATTATCAAGCCATTAATTTCTGTGTTTTAATAAAGACGTGTCCAACAAAGCATCTGCCAGTCACTGGACCAAAGGAGCCAGAGGGATAGAATCAATACTCTTATAAACCTGCAGGATAACTTAAATGGAAAATTTAAGGCAAAGTATATTTGTATTTAAATGTAGAAGACATTCAGTTTTTGCAACAGGAGACAGTGTTTGAAAGGTATTAGTAGAAGTATGAGTAAAAGTCTATCAGTAAAATTTGTAATATCACAGCAGCATACACTTAAGCTGCAATTTAACTACCGAAGCGTCAACAGCTCTTTTCTCCATTTTCACATTATAACAACTATTTTTTTAAATTTGAACTAGACAAAAATATTTGTAGCACTTATTTCTTACATAGATTATGAACACCATCGGTCAAAAGACTGAGATTAGCTGTTAAGTCATAGTACAGCTTCCTTAAAACTAATAAAATCCAGAAGTGACAAAAATAGCCCTAGCCCACAACAACAAAAAAACACTCATCTGAAAAATTGCGTTCAACACCGAAAAAGACTTCACTACTTTTAAAACTGCAATAAGAAATACAACTCTGGAGAGTACTAGACTGCTAAACTAGTCCTTACTAGTCTCCACAGAAATTGAACAAATTTTTTCCCTCTATTAAGGGCTACTTAAGAATACCTCATTTATTCTGCTTTCAATGGCCGTATGAGAAGAGATCTGTGCAAGAGCATCATTTTTCAACTATTTACTTCTCATTTAAACCCAATATTTTGTGACATTTTCACGAATGATTGTGTAGAAATGATTCTGTTAGAGATGATTACAAATCTCTAGGGATGAACAAGGGTGCAAGGAAACACATATCTCAAATTTCTAAAGTTTCAATGAATTCCAAACACTCACTGAAGTCATATAAAATGTACTTCTCCTGCAAGCACCCCTTCGAAAATATAACAATTTAGAAAAAAGCAGTCTTGCTCTCACATAACTGTCAATTTTTTAATTAAAAAGACATCAAGATAAATGCAGAAAAAAATTAAGGGACTCGAAGAATTAAAATGATCTTTTTGTAGAATTGTCAGAAAAACAATAAAGAACATACAGTCAGACCAACACCAAGATAGTAGCCTTACCCCAGGTATAAAGGTAAAGACGTTGTATTTTTGATTTTTTATGGCATTTTTGGGATATTTTTCTTCACATTTTTCAGGACACCCAAGCCACACTGTGCGAGCCTTCAGCTCTTTCTTTCTTCGACAAATGTTTATGAGCCAATCAGAGCAACTGGAAAGAAAAACAATCGTTTACTTAAAGATAAAAATTTACTGAACATGACTGTTTAAAATACTGAAAGCCTAAAGGCAAATACCTAAGAAGAACAGGCTTTAAATGTTTGCTGAATCTGTATTAGCAAGCATGATGTTGATTGCTGTAATATTTAGTGTAGTCATACAGTACTCCTAACCCACTCATTATTTATATATATTTATATGTATATAAACACACGCACAGACACAAGCACAGACACACACATTCTTTGTAGGAAATTCTAGTAAAATAATGACAGCAAGTCTCAATACACCTTGCCCTGACACAGGTCCAGTAAATTCTAGTTAATGCCAATCCGCAATAGCGGTGACTAACTTGTCACACTGTCAGGTAATTAACACACGCATCATACCCTACAGTCTTTGGCCGAATTCTCAACCTTATATTACTGATACTCAAATTAAGCTAATGGTTTAAAGAGGAAATAAGCGTTCTGTTGGATGAAGTCTATGAAAATTGCTATAGTTTTGAATAGACTACAACTCCCACATAATTTGTAAATCTCAGTTTCTTCGAATAGGCTGTCTATAGCAGGTGTTACAGGGAAATATACCTAATGCCACATCGTTGAGTTTTTTTTTCAAGAAAAAAAAAGATGCAATGTACAAACAGACCACACAACGTTTGGCAAGGATGACTTTCAGCTCACATAAGAGCAGAAGATGCAAGTATCCTTGCCTAACCTGCTTAGTGATCTGCTGAAGAGGGTTTAAACTCTGAGCAACGAGATGGGCAGAAATTGCTCACGCACACCTTTAAACAACTGCAATTTCGATAAAGGTAAGAATTATGGGATTAAATTACAATATAGGAGGAAGCAAAAGGCTTGCAAATGGAGTAAATCCACTAAAGTTCAGTAGACCATTCACTCATGATACTACACCAAGAAACAAACATGGATATGATTCAAATCATGTAGCATAATCAACCTAAGACTTGGAAGGATAATCCACGTAACAGATTATCAATATAGACAGGTACAAGTGGTTAGGAAAAAAGTGGCAGTGCGGACAGAAAAGGAAGTGCATTTGCTATACAGTATGTACTTGTTCCTCAATCCTATATATTAAGGGAGTAAGTCTCTGAATGTTTAATACTGGGAGGAGGGGCCTTAATCATGCTGGGAGTCTATTCTAGACTAGTGAACCAAGACAACTGAGTGGAGAGGCTTTTTGTGAACATCTACCACAGTCAAAGCACAGAACTAGGTGGTAACAGTGGATTTCAACTACAGAGGCAAGGAAAAGGAAGAAGTGACATACTTTTTGATTAGGTTTTTGAATACACTGGTAATGTTTTTGGTGCAGAAGGAAGAAAAACCACTGGAAAGCTTTTCTAAATTGTATTCAAACCACCAGGAAGGAGTTTGCTCAGAAGAGAGGAGGAGAAAATTACATTCCAGCGACCTCAACTTCGTTTCCTGAAAGAATTCTTCAGAGTCAACCTATTTGTACACATTTGTATATAGCTGAAAGAAAACAAAGTCAGAACCAGCACTTATACATCAAAAGCAACCCGTACAACGAAACTAATCTTCTTTTGACAGGAACAAGAGGCATTACTAATAGGGAGTAGATGTCCTGCATTTACTTCAGTAAAGCTTAAATATCACAAGTCATTCTTCATTGGGAGAGTAAGGAAGCATGTTCTTGAAACAGACATAGTTGGAAAAAGCTGTATTTGCAGAGCAGCTTGTAAAAAGCAAAAGGATTTCAGTTAAGTTCTAGAGAGCTTTATCTAGAATTATTTAATATTTTCCATCATT
This sequence comes from Struthio camelus, assembly GCF_040807025.1. Classification (NCBI taxonomy): domain Eukaryota; kingdom Metazoa; phylum Chordata; class Aves; order Struthioniformes; family Struthionidae; genus Struthio; species Struthio camelus. Next base: position 93,609,345 of record NC_090943.1, on the reverse strand, counting down.
TACTAGGTAATTGACTAGAGAACATACTTATTACATTTTTCAGACAACGCAGACATGCAAACAAGAAAGTGGAATTCAGAATTGTCTTGGCAGATTAGAAAAAGTTGCCCAGAAGAAACAAGATGCAGTTGAACTGGTAAAAGACCAAGTATACATTTACACAGAAACAGCCAGCTACACAGATACAGAACTGGAAATGACCTACTGAACAGCAGTTCATAAGAATGAACATGAGAATGTTACGTAGGTGCAAAAAAGCCAAATATCTAGGTAGCGCACACAGGAATACTGCTGGTAAGACTCATGAAAGAATTCCTTTTCCTCAGCTCAATGCCAGCAAGATCTCAGCTGGCTTACTAAACTCTTTTTTGAATAGCACATTTAAACAGATAGACCTATTGGAGAAAAAACCCACCAAAAAACAAAACAAAACAAGAGAGCAACAAAGCAATCATAGGTCTAGAAAATATTGCATGTATGCCTCCTAGATACTTTGAAAAAATAGGAGTTGTTTAGAGAAGGCCAAGAGAAGACTCAATATGACTTCAAGTATGCAAAAAGCAGCAAGGGACAATTAATCATTGTGGACCTAGCAAGTAAGTAATGAAGGACTTAAACCACAGCAAATAACTAAACAGGGACAGATGTTAGGTAAATCCTTCTAATGACAAGGGTAATGAAGTGCTGGAATGAAATGCCTGTGGAGGCTGGAATTTCTACCACTGCAGTCTCTAGGAGCTGGTTAGATCAGACATAAATAACAGAGGTGTAATCCATCCCGTGGAGGCAAAGAATTGACTGAATGACCTCTTAAAGTCCCTTCCTATGCTGTTTTTCCTCAGCTGCAGTATAAAGGTACACACAAATAAGCACTGAAGGAAGACTGATAGTTAAGCTTACATCACTATAGCCCCACTTTAAACGTTTTCATCTGTTGCATACATTATCACAGGTCTATTTACAAACTAATTTTGTCATAGAACAAATGAAGTTCAAAGTTACAGGCTTTTCTTAAAAAGCAACCTGAGAGCTATGCAAAAGTCAAAAAAAAAAAAGTTCTGGAAGTAGCTCAATGCAATACTCACAAACTTACACTTAAAAATACTTTAATTCTAAATAGTGGATTTTTAAGATTTCCTCCCTGAAGTTTTTACTAAAGGACAGATATCAGTTTGTCTTGATTCTATGTGAAAATGAGTTTTGATTTGTGAATTTGAGGTTTTGTTACGAATACAGTCCATTCAGAAACTTTTTCCCCCCTCAATTCTAATTAGTGACCCAGAATCATTCTGCTTTAAAAATCAAAACAGCATTCGTTGAACATTCAAAACGCAGCCATGTTACTTATGATTATGTGTAACAGTTCAGAAAAAAGACATACAAATATTTTTATCACGACACACATCTGTCTTTAAAGCAACATGAATAGCACTGGTTTATGTCACAGTACCACAACCAGTTTAATGAAGGTCAACCTATCCTGCTGCTCCTGAAAGGAGTAGTCCCATCCTCCTCCCATAATAAACGTGTGTATTCTTGCCCCTTCCCCTTACGCTCACACAAGTATTTGTGCACCTGCATTAGTAAACCAGACCAGTAAACCGATCTAGCTGGAAAATGGCCCAGAATAAGAAGGGGATTGTTTTTAGTTAGATCCAAACTCCATTTGGTTTATCATGCAACTGTAAAAATATGTGCAAAAGCACAGAATGCGTGCTTGCAGCAGGAGGTGGAACCACTCCACTCAGCGGCAGCTTAGATTTACACTTGATCAGACTGCTCATGGAATGAAAGCTTTACATAGATTAGTTTCCTGAGCAGGGGGAACACACAACACAAATGGAAGGAACAGCTTAATTGTGTAGTAAAAAGTGACAACATGGCTCTACTTCATATGATAATAAGCTACGGCAAAAAATTTCAGGGAAAATAATTATTCCTAAGAAAGCATGACACCTAAGCCTGTAGGCAGAAGTCTCCTGACAACCTCTGAAATCTTGCATTGCTTAAATCAATTTTTTATTTCAAACTGCAAAAAGATCAAACATTGGACTAAGCACAATCTCTTTTGCAGACTTTCCTCAGACACTGAGGACTTTTCTACTGCTAACATTAAACATTTGACTTAATTTGATAATTGACTAAATTAAACATTCAGGCTACTGTATTACCACCTGCCTTGCAAGGGAGTTTCCCCTTCTTGAAACAAATTTTTCCACTTACAGATTGACAGAGTAGCTGAAACTGATGCCACAATGGCCATCAGTTTAGCAAACGCCAAAAAGTACAGACATGGGAATGATATCTGTCTATGAAATAACTGTGATACCACTGATAAAAAGGATTGACTGACATGGATATGACAACACTTTAAGCTCTCGGATGTAAGAAAAATCTCAGATGATGGAAGTAATTACGGGTTATACCCAAATCAATTTTGCAATGGTTCAGATTAGTTTTACCATCTCAAAGTCAAAATCGGTTAGTGCCTATCATTTATGCCTTCAGCAGGAATTGCTTTTACATCACAAGAAGAACAAGAGATGGACCTGTTTGCCTCACAAATCCCAAACAATGTATGTTCATTCAGATTTCTAAGAATGGTAAAGTCTTATATTTTTGACACTGAGACTATTAAAATCCAACAAGCACTTAAATCTGTTCTCATGTCAACATTCCACAATACTGAAAATATTTTTGTGCAAGGACGTTGGTTCTTTCATAGGCTTTTCGGAACCTCTAAACCTGCCTGTGAAAAATAGCAGTAGAGAATCAGAATAGCACTTTCTGGACTTTGAAAAAAAAAAATCTAAAAAACTTAATGCAAGATGTGTCATGATCAAGGCTTTCCTTAAAATATTACTGAAATCCTTAATGTAAGACTATACCTCACACAACAAAGTCATCAATTAGAAGAACTTGGTTAAAAATCCCATTATTTTTTATATATTTAAACATTTTTCAAATGCCTTTGCCTAGAAAATCCAACAGATGCATAGAAAGTTTTTCTTTTAAATTAGCTATAAGTTATGTTGCCTGAATCAATGTAATACACTGTAAATATGAAGAAATAAACTAATAGGTGATGGAACTTTAAGGTGTATCTATTGAGTGTATTCTTACAAATCTGCTTCCTAACAAACTTTTCTTTGTCTGAAGGAACCACCACCCTATTTTTCATATTAGTAACCGATTTTTATATGTATAAAAAAGACTGCAATTGTTAAAGAAGGATCCTTAACTTTTCCCACAAATAGAGCATATCTCTCCAAGTCAAAAGCTAAAGTAAAAGTCTCAACTGACTCCACAGCTCTAATAAGAGTTTTTCTTTTCTTTTCTTTACTTTACTTTACCCTACAAGCTTAACTGTCAGAATCTTTCACAAAAGAGCATTTTCATCAGAAAGGAAAGATAATATAAAAGCTCTACATTGTCTGCAAGGGTCAGCCATTCCTTATTAGGTTTTAAGTAGCAGAAACTAGTTCTGCAAAGAAAACATACTGTAATTATTGTACTCAACAGGTAGCTTCAGTAATCAGGCCAAAAGCAACACAGTAGTCATGTCATTCTTAAAAGATCAGCATTTTCCCATGCTTCTGCATAACAAATGCGTTGCAGATTAATTGAAAGCGTACAGGCCATCTTAAAGCCCAAATTAATCCGAGCATTTGATATCCCCTTCACTTCATATGGAAATGCCATTCAATGGCACCATTTTCATAGGGACAAAGTGTTTTTTGATAACAAGTGGAATGTAAATCTCATGAGAAAGAAATCAATCCAGCCCAAAGAACTCCAGAGTATTGATCTACGTGCATTATAATTTCACAAGCTTGAAGAGAATTTGTAAGTTAAAGGGGAAATGATTACAGCCACAAAATAGCTGCTATATCACAAAGTTTTCTTTTAACAGTGCTATGAAAGCAAGAAATAAGCAGTTTCTAGAAGTTAAAAGTTATATCGGTTGAATTAAATCTCCAGTTTGTTCAAAATCAAAGACAACATTTCATTTAATTATGATTTTTTTTTTCTGCAAAGGCAAAAAAATCCAGTGTTTAAAAGACTGCAGATTTACTAATAAAGTGCATACCACTGGTCAACCACAGTCTGCTTGTCTATGCAGAAGCTGCATAAATGATTTCACTGTATAAAACCAATTTTAACATACATTTAACTTCCATACTTGTTCTTGCCAAAAGGGTGAAATTTTGAATTAAACAAGAACAGTTTATGATGATTTAGCAATAATACAGTAACAAAACCAACAGAATACAAACTTCTAAGGCTCCAGAATAAGAGAGGAAAAACCTCCAATCATGTTGACAAAAATGAGACTAGTTCTAACAACGTACGACTGAAAAAAAATTAATAGGTTTGGGCTTTTTTTTTTTTTTTTTGGATTACCGTTTGCTTGTAACCAGTAAAGTGATTTTTAAACTCCAGCATAAGGCCTTCAATGAGAACCCAAAAGAAATTAGGGGCCCCTTGAGCTTAGCACTATAGGGATTCAGAGTCTCTTACTGTGCTCATCTTCCTGTCATAGGTCTGACAAACCTAAAGCTTAATTCAAAGCATAAAAGGAAATTCTGGATGCAGAAGCTGAAATTCCAACCTCACCAGATTTCAGCTCTGAAATACTAATTTACCTATAAGCAGGATAAAATATTAATTCCTGTTGAATTAAACAAATTTCAGACTGTGATGATGTATCTAGTCTCCTATCACACTGTAAAGAATGCAGCTTGCCTTCTGGAAATAAGTAAACTTCAGTTCTTTGTGGAGCGTGTATAAGATCATCACCTACAATGAGCAAACATGAAAATCATGTTTTCCTCACATGATGCTCTCCATTTCAAATGTGAAGGCATTAAGACCTAATTCTCTACCAAGCTGTTATCCTTCTCTGGATAAAAATAATGCAACTTATTCCACTGCACAGTATAAGTAATAACTGCACATATGGCAATACAGTAGCCTCCAGGTTACCAGTATGGTATTCTGCATGATCCTAGGCAACTTTACGAATGACAAGAAGTAGGCATTTCAAACTAGCATTCAGTGCACCCCAATAACCATTCACAAAAGTTTTATTATAATACAAGAAATCACCAAAAAGAACTATTAACACTCAGTGCACATCCTTGACTACAAACTAATTTTCCCCAGCTTGGGGCTAACTAGATTTCTACCCCTAGGCAGCCTGTTAAAAGTCTTGGTGAAGTTTCAAGCTTCTGCTAGGGTCCGGTCTCTGCCTCTTTTTTCATGAGACAAACAAGAAAAACTATTAAAATGAAAATTATCTGCTACCATGCTCTACTGCAGAAAATACTAAGATGATTAAAATGCTTCTATGTATAAATACACAAGACTGACTCACTTCTTAACCTCTTAAAATTCAGTTGAGAAAAAGAGCGAGGCAGAAATCACACTACTCCGCTTCTTCCTTAGTGAGGGCTTTTCTTTTACGCATCTGTGTTGCCAATAAAGCTATACAAAAAGACAGCAAAATAACTTATCCATAATGCACCATCTTGCTCTTTTCATTCCTAAAAATCCAAACATAAGTATGGCTCAACTACCTCAATTAAACTTTTCTTTTTTAAGCTTGAAAGTTTCAAGGCTTGAACTCCACTTAAAGCTGAAAAGTATCCATCAAGGGCAAAAAGCAATTAAGAACATGGAATTTTGCAACCCTCTGCACCAACGACACTTTCTTATGAACTTTTCTCTTATGGTTGTTAATGAATTCCAAATGAAACTCTTCTTGTAATTGCCTGTCCCTCTCTATACACTGTACATTTTTCAGTGCCTTGGTCAGGGCCAGTACAAGGCACCTTCTTTACTAGTCTGTTTCCATGAAAATTATAAGAATGTAATTGAAATGCCCATCCTTCAGTCAAGGTTTGTTTAAATCACCAGAAAAAGCGATGCATGCACAAAGACTGAGAATGACCATCGTTGTGAGTCTGATTTCCTTCAAAAACCAAATGTTAAAATGCACGATACAATTACAGACAGAACAGTTTTATTCAGCATGTTTCAAAACAGTTACCTAAAAATCAGGTCTCATGACTGAAGTCCTGTAAAACATTCAATGAACAAAGATTGCTCATATGTACGTTAGAGCTACATAAAAACTGTGTCTGTTTGTCATAGTAACTTAGACTCAAAGGTCTGAACTTATCTAAATTTAGAGTGTTTGAAAGGCATCCAAATTTTAAGATCGTTCTCAAAATTTAACAAAACACGTTAACATACTTAAGTGTTTAAAAATATATATATAATGATAGTCCTGCAACACAAACTTGGCTCCTAAAATCAATTATGTATGCTCCTATTAACTCTGCTTCCTTACATCCTTCCTGCTACTTTCCAGTCACTTATTCCCTATAATAAAATAAAGAACATTTGAATTTTTGCTAAGTCATTGTAGAAAAAAGGCATCAATATAGATTTTATTTTTCTGGAAAGATTAAAGCACTATAACCAAATTATTTCAAAACTAAAAGCGCACAAATATAAATTTTGATTTCTCAGGTGGAATATCTCTTTCATACCTCTTGGAATTTAGTGAGCGTCATGAAAACGACCTGTGAAGACTTGTATCCAAACCAATTCCAAAGTAATTTGGCAAAAAAGCACTCATTCTCTCAATGTTCGTGGAAAACGTTCCACCCATTTCACTTGATGGATTCTCAAATTTTATTAAGATGAAAACTGTAAGTACTATTTGAATTCAACGATCCTGATAGCAACTTCTATATTTAGAAACGTATTAGTAATTCATTACAGAGTTACAAGTTCTAAAGCAACTCCAAACACGGGAGTTTAGCACAAAAGGTTTATAAATGAGAACCAAGTCACAAGAGCTAATGCTAGCTATAATTCACTCTAAGGCCATCACTTACATATATTCTGTAGCCTTTAAAGTTGAAGCATTAACTAATCATTAGTTAACGAATTTGCTTTTTATTTTCAGCAACATCAGATCTGTGCGTTGTTAACTGTAAACACATTAACACCCTCAAAGTCAAGGGAACTTATAGTCACTTCCTCCTGATTTGGTTTTAAGTGAAATGAGGACCAGGCCCATACATTGCCAATTATGGGCCTCAGTAGTACAAGTTTAGTTCATGACCTCTCTTAAAACTCTCTTTTTATTAAGTCAGCATAGCAGATAGGAGGAGTTCACAGCAGCAGTTTCTTGGAGATTTATTTTTATATATATGCGTGTGGGTGTGGGTGGGTGTGGGTATGTATATACATACGCATGTATGTATTTTTTAAGTTCAACTGTTGGTATTGGGTTAGTTTGGAAAATGCAAGCAAAGTAGTCAAAAGACATTACAAGCAAATTATTGTGTTCTTGTACTCTGTACATTCCATATAATATACGAAATCAATATTTGCTTAATTTGTTGAATGGTAAAATAAAAAGTGCTGGTATATAACAAACCTCGTGCAAAGGAATTTCCAGCCACCACAGATAAACCATTCTATGCCTCTCTTTCTCTGAGAAATTCTGGCTCTTGGTAGAGTGTGGTAGTCACTCTCATCATTTTCAAAGCCTTCTTCTGACATCATTAGGGGCATTTCATCCAAATGAGAGGACTCATCTTCTACTTGGTACCTGGCAAAATGAAATAAAAACACCAAATAAATAACCAACATACCATTATTTTATTACTGTGAATCGCTTGAAGTAAAGAAAGTTATTTTTTGCCATATGGAATTTTTATCAAAGACATTTTCATTTAACCACCTAACATATTTGTGCTAACACATCAACAAGAAATTATAATTCGAGTCAAAGAACGAGTAATGCAGCACAAGTGGTCTGCAACCAGCTTGGTACAAATCATTCTAAAGGAAATTCTCATTTGGCTAAAAAGTAATTTGTACACAGAGAGTGCAACTTCATCCTATTCAAAGGATACTTTGTAAGATGTTTAACCAAATGTATTTAGTTGGTAGAGTTTATAGGAGATATAAGTTATTGAGCTTTCTGAAAGTGTAAACCTTACATCTTGATTGAGCTCCTTCAACTTGCTTTCCCAATGTACCTATGTCTATTCTGGTCTACATAGACCTGAGTCACAACTGCTACATGGCTCATCAAAATCTTTGCTTTAACTACTAAATAGTTACTCACTTTTATAACTCTATACAGAAATACTAAACGAGTCAAAACAAGACTTGCCTGTATAATCTGTGAAAACAACACTAAGCTTAACGATGGCTCGCTCTTTTTCAGGAACTATTCTCCATTTCAAATTTTACAATTGTGTAACATTTGCACCCAGGACAATCTGATTATTTGATAGGGGAATTCCCCCAAATATATGTAAATTGAATTATTTCTTCAGTTTTAATCACCTCTTCAATGGCATAAAAATAGGGAGGAACTGTGCTATTACTCAGGTTCACTTTTACAGCTTTTATTAAAAAAATAAGAATATTAATTGGAAAATATTTAAAAAGGACTCAAATGTCACAGTCAAGCAAAGATCACCCAGACGTATACAATAGTTTAAATACAATAATCTTAAGAAACATCAACAAAAATGCACAATAAAGATCAAAATATTGTATGTTCAAACTACATAAATGAAATGGCCAGAAAAGTTGGATGCATGAATGCTTACCAAAAAAAAAAAAAGGCAAAAAGTGCATGTCTGTACATATATATATCTGTGTGTACATATATATACATACACACACACACTGCTTGATACTTAGAAATGGTAGTTAAGTAGTCTTTAAATAGGACCAGTTTATGAAAAAACATCTCACCAGTATCACCAGAATTAATGAAAAATATTCTGCACATGGATTTTTTAAAACCTCTTAAATACTTTTACAGTTTGGAAAAAGTAGTAGTTTATCATCAGTCTTTTCTTTGTGCAACCTATGATTTATCTAATTTGAATTTATTCCTGCATTAGGAGTAGTACAGTATAATTCCTAGAGCTCAGAAAAATCAAGGGAAAGGGCTGAGTCACAAAAAAACACGAGTGTTTAGCAGAGGTGAAACTCTGGAACTAGTAAGTTTGATTTTTATGAAAAACTATTATTTCATTATCTCCTACACTGTGCATCCTGGGACTGCATGATTCCCACCCCCCCAGCAACCTAAAAAAATAGATCTTTTAATACAATAGTCGTTACCAAAAAAGATTTGTTCACTGATATATTTGTGCCCATGCAGAAATGCACCGTATCAGCACTAAACATCCGAGGTACATGCCTAGGCTACATCCACACCAATAAACTGCAGGTGCCTGGAACACTCCCAAGCATTACAGTTAAACAGCAGAGAGCAGCCTGCATCCATGCTCTTAAAATTGCCTCAGCTGCCAAAAACAGTGTGACTCCTTGCAAACCATCTAACTGGAAAGGTCTCTAGACTGCTCCAACTGCCTGGGAAACATCCAGGAAGAGCAAATACTGGAAAAGTCCAACCTCATGCCAGGATACACCACGTATCATGCCAGGTATTGTATTCCAGTATCCAGGAATGTGGTGTGCTTGAATTTATGCAGCCCTATAGAATAAAAATATTTCTCTCATACCCCAAGAATTCAGCCCATTCTCTCACCTTCTTAGGTGGGCTTACACGTTCCCTGTAAGTCTTCGAACAAGCAGTAAGAACTTACTAATATACTAATTAAGCAAGGTAAAAGTTTACTCTGCGGATGGAGAAAAGTCATAAACTAATCAATCCCAAACCAATCATTCATCAGCAGAAATTTATACAGAGGTTAAGAAATGCACAGTATACCAATAGCCTCAAAACCTGAAATACAAATGTAAAGTTTGACTTTATGATATACATCAGAAAACAATCAAAAGGGTTGTGCATTATCAGAATATAAAGTTCTAGGAAAAATAATGACAGCGAGCTTAAGGAGACTGCAGAACAGTTCCGCAACATTCTCGAGGGTCTGATTCTTATTGTGGGAAGAGCAGCAACGGCATGGGGCAATCCAGGAAGGACACATAACAGTATGCAAAGCAGTTCTGAAGTTATGGGAGTCCTTAAAATCTTGATAGGGGAACCCTCTATTTTGAAAAGAGGATAGCATTACAAACAGCAGTGCTAAACATGAAAAGGCACCATCACTGGATTTCACATTTTCTCAGCTTATTGTATATTTAACACACAAAATTTGAAAGCCTTTCCTTTGGCCTTGATACAGAAGTATTGTGCCCAGTTCTGTACAGGAATATATTAAAACACTTACTAATCTTTTGGATGCCAGGATATATATATATTTTTTAACATACCATAGAATAAATTTTCTACTGAAAAAGTAGACAACATACTTTACTAACAGTGCTAACGTGAATTTGTTACATAGCTAGTGTATAACGAAGATCTAATAAGGAAGAAAACAATATTGGTTAATCAGGCACTAATTAGACACTTCTTTCGGTTGGCAGGTTATGCATGCCCTCAGTGCTTTCTGCACCACCTTTGAATCACTTGGTACGGGACTTTATTAAGCAATTTTATTTTCTAAAGTGGTCTGAGCAGACCGATAATACTTAAATGGGGGGGAGGTGAGAGAAGAGAACAGGATGCAAGCCAAAGCGAGCACTGGAACCTTAATCACATCAGGCCTTGCAGAGGTTAAAAAAAAAAACAGAACAAAAACAAAAAAGCAACAACAAAGCTTCATTTGTTTCAAATAATGTAAAAGCAGAGTAACACAGCAGAAAATATAGCAAAAAAGCTTCAAATTAAAAAAGATTTGTTCCAAGTTATGACTTTCCAGAAAGTTAGTCATGTGAAAATATGGCATTTATAATGGAAAACGCTTTCAGAATTAACTATTGCTACCACTACTCACTTCAAAAAGGAAAATAGAGTTTAGAACAAACATGACAAACCTGAACTATAGCAACGTTGGCTGTAAAAAGCTCCATCTGATGCTTATTTTAATATGACAATCTGGCAGTACATTTTCCATTTTTGCTACTGTAAATGATTCCTTACGAACTCTATGCAAAAGTAACTTCTCAAAACAAGGCAATTATTACAGCTTAATACATATACTATATAAAGCAATATGATTACTCTTAAACTAGACCAATTTTAACACTCAAACATTATACATGATGATAAAACTGCTGCTTATAAAAAAACTAAGACATTATTTTATGCTAAGAGTATCAGTAAGATAGGCCTGCGTTTAAACAGATTCACATTCAGCGCTTTCAAAATCTGTCCTGGTTAAATTTGGCAACTATACTATTACATTTACTTGCTTTATCACAGAGCTTTTCATTGCATTGTATTCTGCTGGTAGATATCTGATCAACTAATACTGTATTTGTAACATGATCCAATGAAACCACAATCCACCAGCTGTATCTGAAAATACAACAACATACTGCAAACTGATAGACCTCTTTTACTTTTGAATAAAGTTGACCTTAAGGAAAAGTCAGTTTGTGAAGAAAATGTGACTGATTCATAAAATAATTTGCTTTATATACAAAGGCAACAAAGCAAACATAGTTAAAGTCTCTCTTGAAGGAGCAAGTTAATGGAAGAGAATTATGGGAAAGAAAACTTGGCAGTGAACACATTTACAGACACGCTTAATATCTAAAACTACTCTTGTAAATCTGGTAATTAGGACATTGATGTCGTAATCATAGTTGCTTTAAGTGTTTTGTGCCATTATGTTATAAACAAATATTTTTTCCACAATCAGTATCTAGCTTTGCACTTTTAAATATGCAGCTTCACCAAGTAGTGAAGATAATGAACATAAGCACCATCATGTTTGTAATCCTGGCTTCAAAATACAGCCTCTGAACTGGCAAGCAATTTTATTCTGTTTCAAAAGCAATTTTCCTATTGTGTTGGAAAATTGTACTTCAGTATTTAAAAACAGTATGATAATGAATAATGGATTTTTCATAACTAGGATAAGGATAAAAATCTTCATGTCTTTGTTACCTAGTATTTTTCCACACTTAATTGCTTGAAGTGCTGATTCTCCTTGAGTGACAAATCAATTAAGTACAATCCCGGAAACTTTTATTAAAGTAAGGAAGAACTGAAAGCAACATGAATAAAGAAACCAGAGCAAAGACATCAAAACTCACAGCATGGATGCTATTAAACGAGGTATGAACATAACTATCTTGTCAAAAATATGGTTTCCTAAGGAAAAAGGAACATTAAACAACTTTCAACAAGACCCAGCTACTGTTAGGAATATCATTTAAACAGATTTAAGTGAAAAGAAACCATGCACAATAAATACTTTTAAATGAATTTTTGATATAAACATCTGCTGTGAAAATTGAGTCACCTGTTCATATTTCTTTCCACTTTGAGGGCTTCTTGCCGGAGTAGATGTGCTAAGAGCTTCACATGCCCCATGATTGAGCATGGAACCCATTTTAACTCATTTCAATCTAATCTGCCTACTGACGTAGCTCCATAATTACTTACGTATTTTCTACAAACTTGCCATTGGGCTTGACAAGCAACATGCAAAGATGCAGGAAGAAGGTGCAAGGCAGATGGGAAGGCAGTCACCACTACACATTTTTCTGGATCAATTCACTTGACAATGCAGAAGCAGAATTTACAGTAGATTTTTCTATCAGCCTGCTTAAAAGACCCAGGTAGGACAGAAGCACTGTGTTAGATATTGCATAAATACTAAAAGCAGTTCTTGATTAACAACCATACAATAAAATAAATTTCCTTGTCTCCTAACGCTTGTGCTGTAAATGGCAATTCAGAAGGAGAAAAAAAAAAGAAGCTTATGTCTTAAAGCAGTATTTCTCAAACCTAGTGAGGGGCAGGGAAGAGGAAGGAACATGCGGCCATGGATCTAAGCAGGGACTGCAGATGGGAGTAGACCAGGGGATAAATGGTAGCACAGAATCGAGGCAGCGGTGGAAAGGTTCCAGCTAAGCACAGAGAAGAAAAGCTGACAGTCCACCATCACCGCAGCTGAACTATCACCACTTGCTACTGGGCACTGGCTGCTGCCAGCCACAGGGCTCCCTCTGCTCCTGGTTAGGCAGGAGAAGACAGGGACTAAGCAGCACAGTCTCTCTCAGCTACAGCCTGCTCTACCTCCAGTAGTTCTGTGTTCCAAGATTCATTCCACACGAACACCCCCTCCAGGTGGAGGATCTGGGAGCAGGCAACTGCCAAACTGAGGAGGTGCAGTAAAAGGAATACGGAAGAAAGGGAGAGGCATATTTATACAAAGAGTAAGAAAGGAGCAACAGCTGTGGGCTGAATGTATCACTGCCATAATTGTTCAGATCCTGCCCTGTGACTAAAAAAAATTTTTTTGTACAGCAGCAGAAAAACCTTCTGTTATGAAATATACCTTCATCTATAACCATGCTAACACATGTACAACTTACTGTCATATAACTGCTCCACAACTGTTGTTCTTATGGAGACACCAGGTGTTTGGATAATATAGATTTCTTTGCTAGAAGCTACATGAGAAATTAAATTATAAATATTTAATTCTTTCAAAGAACATGCTGCATTTTTAAACATCAGAAATTACTTATTCCCTACAATTTCAAACACCTCCCCTCTCTGCCTCACACTGCAGGACATTCGGCTTAAGTATAGGGTATGAACGTTGTTCCTAATCTACTTACAACACAAGTAGAGAAGCAAAACAGCTTCTACAGCTAAGTGCGTGAAATTTAAAAAATAGTTTTTCTTTAATCTCTTCCTCCAATGCACAGAAAAACTATTGCAGATATTTTTGCAGCTCTTCACAGCTCTTCACTGTTTCCTCTTCTAAAAGATTTTTAAATGAAAATGGTACTCCTAAAGACGGAAATTTGATGTTCAACTCTTTTTGAAGAGAGGTCTGGAATTTCAGAAAAAGTTATCAGATGAAAGTTGAGTGAACGCTAGCCAGCAAAGAAAAGTTTTGCTTTAGTCAAGCAATAATTCTGATTTTAGTTACCAGAAGGCAATAGCACTCATAAAAAACAAAACAAAGAACAAACAGAAAGAATACACACAAAACCAAAAACACACTGTTCTTAGTTGAAAAAAAAAAAATCAAAAAAACCAACTGACTACCTTTCCTAACTAGCTTTTCTAAAACCTCCTCCCATCTTGCAACCATAGCATTACTGTAAAACACTTCTTTTTAAAGAAATCTCTATATTAAATTGAGGGACAGGCCTTCCAGAAATGGAGAACAGCTATCCTCAAAAACAACTCCTAACAAGGATCTCTAAAATTTTTGTCTAATCCATTCAGAAGTTGTTAAAAATTCAGTATATGGACTTTGCAGCCCTAAGCCAAGCTGTAAAGTGCACCCTTCATTGTTATGTCTTAGGAAGTTGCTGACACCAAGTCCTGGCCTAATAAAATACAGACATACACACATATCTATGCACACATACAGAATTCAATACTGTCATACATTTACACACGTTATTAGGGACAAGTCTGTCAGATTGACATGTGGAAGAAACCAATCACAATACTCCAATAGTTCTAACAATAGAATATACATTTGCACAGCTTTTTAGGAAGCTGAGCATTTGTAGGGCCGAATACTTTTATCGGGTTTTAACAGATAACTTCGCTTTTGTGTTCTTGCATAATAGGACCTTTAAACACCAAATACAACACCCACATTGAGCTGTACATTTGCCTGTTGGACAACAGAAAAGACCAGAAGGAAGATTATTTCTACTGTATGGGAACAAACAGCTGTGTCTGAAGCGTGGACCCAGACAGACCCTCTGACAGCAGATGCAGCTCTACAGGTGTCAGGCTGCAGGGAGTGCCTAGGGCCTCTCTGTGAGGCCTGGGCTGACAGTCAGCTCTCCTGCAGAAGGTGTGCTGTGGTTGGTGAGTAGTATTGCCAGGTAAAGGAGTTACGGGAGGAAGTCAGTAGGCTGTGTAGCATCTGAGAAGATGAGTAAGAAATAGACAGGGTATTCTCAGAAACCATGCAGCTCCAGGAGCTCACTGCAGTGGAGTTGCCGGAGGGCTCTGTACCGCGTGAAACTGTACATCACGACACTGTTGAAGAAGGCTGGAAACTGGTCACTTCTCGTAGAAGGAGAAAGGCTCTTGCTCCTCCTGAAGACTTGCCTTTGAGGAACAAGTTTAGCACCCTCCAGGCCGAGGAGGGCCTGGGCATGGCTTCAAGGGAAGCTACTGGCCTGACAGACCCTGTGCCGTGCAGCAACCCCCGGAAGAAGCGGCGAGTGATTGTTGTGGGTGACTGCCTGCTGCAGGGGACAGAGGCACCTATCTGCCGACCTGATCTCTTGTCCAGAGAGGTTTGCTGCCTGCCGGGGGCTCGAATAAGAGATGTCATGGAAAGACTGCCAAGACTTGCCCATGCGTTGGACTATAACCCTCTGCTGCTCTTCCACGTGGGCACTAATGACACCAAGGGCAAACTGGATACCATGAAACAGGATTTCAGAGCTCGGGATGGTGGTCAAGGGTCTGGGAGCCCAGGTGGTTTTCTCCTCAACCCTGTCTGTGAGGGTGAAGGACAGGAAGAGGAGTAGACAAGTTTTCCAAGTTAACAACTGGCTGCACCACTGGTGTTGGCAACAGGGCTTTGGTTTCTATGACCATGGGACCCTGTTTGAAGATCAACAGCCAATAGAGAGAGATGGGATCCACCTCACTAAGCGGGGCACGCGTGTCTTTGCCAACAGATTGGCCAGCCTGGTAAGGAGGGCTTTCAACTAGGCAAGATGGGGGAAGGGGAGTGGTATACAGACAGGGGAGTCAGTAAAACACTGCTCAAGTCAGGATGCCTTCAGTGAGTGCATGCAGCCAGGGGAGACAGCATGGGACATGGCTATGGAGGATCCTCTTGCACCTCTCCCGAGAAGCCTGTATGCTCGACTGCCTCTCTGAAATGCCTGTACACCAATGCATGCAGCATGGGGAATAAGCAGGAAGAGTTACAGATCTGTGTGCGGTTGCAGGGCCATGTTCTCGTTGCAGTTACAGGGACATGCTGGGATAGTTCACATGACTGGGATGCTGCCATGGATGGCTATGTGCTTTTCAGGAAAGACAGGCCAGGAAGGCGAGGTGGTGGAGTTGCCCTTTATGAGAGGGAGCAACTGGAATGTATGGAGCTCTGCCTCGGGGTGGATGAAGAGCAAGTTGAGAGCCTATGGGTAAGGATTAAAGGGCAGGCTAACATGGGCGACACTGTCGTGGGGGTTTACTACAGGCCACCCGATGAGGAAGAGGAAGTTGATGAGGCCTTCTACAGACAGCTGGAAGTAGCCTCACAATCTCATGGGGGACTTCAAGCACCCTGACATCTGCTGGGAAGAGAGTACAGCTAGGCACAAACAGTCCAGGAGGTTCCTGCAGAGCACTGATGATAACTTCTTGACACACATGGTGGAGAAGCAACAAGGAGAGGTGTGCTGCTAGACCTTGTACTAACAAATAAAGAAGGACTGGCTGGAGATGTGAAGGCTGGGGGCAGCCTTGGCTGCAGTGACCAGGAGATGGTGGAGCTCAGGATTCTATGAGGAAGAAGCAGGGCAATAATTAAGACTGCAATCTTGGACTTCAAGAGCTAACTTTGGCCTCTTCAAGAACCTATTTGGAGGAATCTCATGGGGTAGGGCCCTAGAAGGAAAGAGGGTCCAGGAGAGCTGGTTAATATTCAAGCATCACCTCCTCCAGGCTCAAGACGGGTGCATCCCTCTGAGGAAGAAGTCCAGCAAAGGGGGCAGGAGACCTGCATGGATGAGCAAGGAACTCCTGGCAAAATTCAAACAGAAGAAGGAAGTATATGGAATGCGGAAAAGGGGACAGGCCACTTGGGAGGAATATAGGGACATTGTCAGAGTGTGCAGGGATGCGACAAGGAAGGCTAAGGTCCATTTGGAATTAAATCTGGCAAGGGATGTCAAGGACAACAAGAAGGGCTTCTTCAAATACATCAAGAGCAAAAGGAAGACTAGGGAAAATGTGGGCCCGCTGCTGAATGGGGCGGGTGCCCTGGCAACAAAGGATACAGAGAAGGCAGAGTTGCTGAATTCCTTCTTTGCTTCAGGCTTTATTGCTAAGGCCAACCTTCAGGAATTCCAGAGCTTGGGGACAAGAGAAAAAGTCTGGAGAAAGGAAGATTCTCCCTTAGTCGAGGAGGATAAGGTTAGACATCATTTGTCCAAACTTGACATCCACAAATCTGTGGGCCCCGATGAGATGCATCCATGAATGCTGAGGGAGCTGGCGGATGTTGTCTCCCTGGACTTCAGCAAGGCTTTTGACATTGTCTCCCATAACATCCTCGTAGGTAAACTCAGGAAGTCTGGGCTAGACGAGTGGACAGTGAGGTGGATTGAGAACTGCCTGGATGGCAGAGCTCAGAGGGTAGTGATTGGTGGTGTAAAGTACAGTTGGAGACCTGTGGCTACTGGTGTCCCCCCAGCGGTCAAGAGTGGGTCTAGTCCTGCTCACCTTAGTCATCAGTGACCTGGTTGACGGCACAGAGTACCTCCTCAGCAAGCTTGCTGATGATACTAAACTGGGAGGAGTGGCTGGAAGGGCAGCACAGCATTCTGGCGTATGAGGGAACCTTGATAGGCGGGAGAGATGGACAGAGGGGAAGCTCAAGAAGTTCAAGAAAGGCAAGTGCAGGGTTCTGCACCTAGGGAGGAATAACCCCATGCACCAGTACAGGTTGGGGGACAACCGGCTGGAGAGCAGCTTTGCAGGGAAAGACCTGGGAGTCCTGGTGGACAACGAGTTGACCGTGAGCCAGCAATGTGCCCTTGTGGCCAAGAAGGCCAGTGGTGTCCTGGCTCACATTAGGAAGTGTGTTGCCAGCAGGTGGAGGGAGGTGGTCCTCCCCCTCTACTCAGCCCTGGGGAGGCCACATCTGGAGTACTGTGTCCAGTTCTGGGCTCCCCAGTACAAGACAGACATGGAGCTCCTGGAGCAAGTCCAGGGAAGAGCCACTAAGATGATTAAGGCACTGGGGCATCTCTTGTATGAGGAAAGGCTGAGAAAGTTGGGACTCTTCAGCCTGGAGAAGAGAACACCGAGGGGGCATCTGATCAAGCTGTACAAGCATCTGAAGGGAGGGTGTCAAGAGGATGGGGCCAGGCTCTTCTCCGTGGTGCCCAGCGACAGGACAAGAGGCAACGGGCACAAACTGAAACACAGGCAGCTCCATCTGAACATGAGGAAAAAAACCTCTTTACTCTGAAGGTGACAGAGCACTGGAGCAGGTTGCCCAGAGAGGTTGCGGAGTCTCCTTCCCTGGAGGTATTCAAAACTTGCCTGGACGCAGTGCTGTGCAATGTGCTCCAGGTGATCCTGTTTAGACAGGGGGACTGGGCTAGATGATCTCCAGAGGTCCCTTCCAACCTTGGCTGTTCTGTGATTCTGTGAAACATTCTTGAGTATATCACTGAGATTAATTTAAATATTTACTTCAATAAGACCCAATAAATCAAGTTGCTCTCAGCCTTTTACAAGTGATAGAGAGATTCTGGAAAAGCATAAGGCAGCATTTTTGATCAACTACAACAATAAAAATAATACACAAGCTGGCAGTTTCTGCAATGCAGAACTAAAGAAAAATCCTCACGGTTGTTGAGATCAAGGTATAACTGCAAACTACATAATTATTACCAGTTCTCTTCCATCAGCAGCCTATCAAAAATTGCTTAAATCACAGATACTAAAACTACAGGTATCACTGCATGCTTGCATAAAGCAAACATTTTGAATGCCATTCACCTTCCCTCTTGCCTAGCTCACTTCCTTACCAGAACTACACACGGATGAAGCAAATTCAGAAGATCTGCGAAACAAAGCCTTCATGATAAAATGCCACCCCTTCCTTATCTCCCTTTGCTGACCCCTCAAAGCACTACATATGCACTAACATAACTTTTTCAATTCATGACAAGCTAAGTGAATCTCTGTGTTGTCTCTATAACTAGTAGGTACCAGAAATACCAAAATACATATATGGTACTTGAGGAAACAAAATCCACGTTCACCAGAACTCTACTTTTAACTAGTAAGGTAAGTCACTGATCCTAGCTGTAACATTTTATCGCTATCACTGGGTATTGTTATTGACATTGCAGCCCACTCAATTGCTTTCTCTCCCTGTTCTACTTAAGCAATCCAAACGCCTGTCCAAGTAACACAAATCACTGTGTTCAGATACTACATATATAAACCCAGAAGGCACGTAAATATTGGGTAAAAATACAGCTTAAACATGAACAACTATAGAAGTATATCTACAAGTTCATTCTACTGCACATGTGGTCACATGTGTACATGATGAGAACGCATTGTCCATGATAGCAATCTGAATTACACTGGTATAAGTAACTCGAACTGTGTTTTTCTAATGTTAAAAATGTGGTAATTCATCATTTAAGAAAGTCCTGAAAATGTAGACCTCCACCAGCCTAACACAAGTAAAACCACCCCAGTACAAAGGTGCCAAGCAGACAAGTCTTTTTGAAGAATCAGAAACAAGAGACAGCAGCTCAGGCAGAAATATAGCCTAAAATGAATGAGCTACACGGTTCCAATCAGCAATGGTCAATCTCTCTCCAAAAATCACAATCCAAGGAAGGCTATTGACAAAGGACAGTTTGCCCTGCAATACAGATAACTGTCAGCATCTTCATTTCAAGAAATGAAATGAAAAACAAACAAACAAAACAGGAAAGAGAAAAACAGCTCTTAAAGTTATGCTCTTCAAAGAAGGTAAACATTTTAAATTTCAGCTAAAGTCTGTAAGAATTAGTGGGCCAATAGTTCTCTCACGAAACATACATATGGGACGGATCCTATTCTTTAAGAATGGCATAGCAGGACAGACAACTGACCATATCTCTGCATAGATTTTTGTATCATGTTTAATCCTTTCCCCCTTATCCTGAAAAGATAAAGGTGTATCCGGATGAACATTCATTTGAATATATCAGCATAACATACAGCTGCATATTTTAATACGTTCTCATTCCAATACATTTCAACACCAACTAGTAACCATAATACAAAATACTTATCGAGAATATTATCTCTGGTTGTTTACAGTTTATTTCACTTCTAGCAAACACCTGCTGAACCTTTAATATTTGTAGTTTTGACATCATAATATCTACAAATACATCCTGGAGTTGAAGCACAGCATTCAATTCATACCTCAAGCAAAGAAAAATTCTATTTTACAGAGAAGTGAGTTAGACTAACCTGAAACGGCACATACACTTAGAAATCTAAGTCACCATTTCTGTTCTGTATACGTGTCACTGGTGGCAGGAAAACACAAGACAATGGCTCCAATTTAAAGAAAGCATCATAGCAACTGGAATGATGTTGAGCTTTCCCAGACACAATACACAAGTCAGCTTACTCCCTAAATGCAAATGTGCAGATAATTAACAAGCAGTACCTAAATTTCTGTACATTCATGCAGTTGCTGATCTCCTAAGAACTTCTGCGACCACAGCCTGAGTGGTACCTGAAGAATGTTTTTTTGTAGGAATAGCAACAAATGCATTTATAGTTTATATTCCTGGACTAAGCAGTTTATTACTTCTGGTGAAACAACAGTAGTTTAAGGCAGTCAACAGCATAGCTTCTGTAAGTAGCTATAATTCACCTTAGACCAGAATCTGCCACAGTTCATCCTAGCCTCTCGTAAAACAAACGAAAGACTGTTAGGACTGACTTGTGCTTATTTCCAACAAAATTAAGGACATCTGATCCATCTGACAGTATGAAAGCTTTTCCGCAGATTCTTACAGAATGGAAACTATAACAACAAACAGCAGAACAAGATACTGCCAACATAATTAGACCATTCTAAATACTACTTTTTGTTAAAACTTTTTAAATATATAGTCGAAAGCCATCAAGAGAGCTTAACGCATAACAGTAGTTTTAATACATAAACATCCAAAGTAAATTTAGTTCTGTCTTTAGAATGCTTTCTCACAGAAGCTTTAAGAAAATTCAAATTAATACCAGTATTAGTTAAGAGGGAAAATTCCTTCAGTTACTTTACTGTCATTTTCAAACTCACTTTCATGATGAAATTGGCAGCGCTGTTCAACTAACAAGCGTAGGGGGGAGAACAGCAGATTAAACTGAAACCTGTAAAAACCTGTATCTGCCTAAAGATTGTAAGAATTTTCTTTCTAAACATTGAGAAGTACCCAGAAAGAGAGATCCATAAGAATTAACAATGTTTTAGAAAAACTGCAAGAAATGCAAAGTATACAGCCCACGCGATGGGTGAACTGTGATGCATCGACATCCAACGTTTTGCACAATTTCGGCTGCTTTGCAACGTTTTCCAGAACCACAAAGTTACAGTAAAATACTTCAGAATAAATTATAAGCTTTCCGTAAATACCATTCAATAACAGATCTTGGAGCCTATTAGCTTTGACTGTTAGATGGTCTCAACAATAACATTTCAGATTATTTGAGGAAGTTTTTATTGTTAATTATTTACACTTAAAATATGAAAAGATTCGCATATAATTTGTCACTGGAGTACAAAATAACATCATTTCCTTCTGAAATGAAAATCACATTCTAGTTCAGAACTAGAACACAATTCCAAGGGGGAATGAAAATGAAAAACACCTGAGGCAGGCACCAGCAATCAAAGGTATTTGAACAAAGCTCACTTTAGACAATGACAAAAATCAAAAAACTAATGCAAATCTCATAATTATTGTACACGCATCTAGTGTTATCTGTTGACGTCTATACGTCTCTATTTTCAGGTGGTTCACTGTGAAACCTAGCCAGAACATCTTGAGACATCCTAATCAGAAAGACTACCGCAAGATTTCTAGGACCAACTTCTATCAGTAGTTAAAACAGAAAATATTAGCACATCGATCCCTACATTAGATCATCTACGTAATACAAAAATCTGTTCGACTTTTGGATGCATCAGGGGAACTATGCGGCTTCTCAGTGAACTTTGGGTTCTGCATGAGATTCACATTCCCTTTTACCTGGAAGAGGTTAATTTTTTTGATTTTACATACTTTGTGTTAAATAAGGTACAACCCACCCATCATTAAGTAAAACGCATCCTGCATTTAACTGGACGAAACAAACATTACCCTACTATTTTGTAGCTTTTTCACTCTCATTTGTCTTTTGTACTACTGGCGCACAAGAACAAGGATTCAAAGATAGCAGTACAGCTTGTTGCCTAAAAATAACAGCTGCCATTATCAATGAGCAAATCATAGAGAACAGGTTGTTCTACAATCTGCCCTAACTGCAAACACAGTAATATTGAGTGCATTATTCATAAGTTCACCACAATGACCCATCCAGGTACGCATAATAACGTAACAGGATTACTTCCAGTAAGTGAGTGTTTTTCATAACACAGGTATGCATGCCTTTGTGAATAAGTGACACACAACTGATTTTATGTAGTACTGGTCACAACTAGTAGGACTTCATTTTTGATACCAACTCAGGAGTCCCAGCACCTCACACCTTAGCGCTTTTAGGCCAAAAACAATCATATGCAGACGACAGCAAGTGCAGGACACCTGAACAATATGGATAACTTTCTTATGGATAAAAGAGGCTTAACTACTGATTAACTCAGTCAGCTCCTTACCAGAAATCAAAATTTCACCAAGTTTCTCATTTTTCTTCCATCTACCCTACATGACAAAACCACCTGCAGCACAGCTAACCTCCTTCCTGTGTTTAGCTATTGATTGCTCTTGGTCTGATGACGATGAATACAAGTCTAACGTATTAGAATAAAGGTGTTAGCCTCCACATCCTGGAGGTTTTCTGATCCTCTTTTCCATTTACGGTGTGAATAAAAAGCAGTGACTATTTTTTCATAGATAATACATCCTTCATTCCTTACAGGAAAAAGGAAAGCGTTATAGCCATCACCGCTTTTCTGCCAAGCTTCCTACAACCATTAAAGCTGAATACATATTAAGCAGAACCAAGCTTTTTAATAATCTCTATAGGAATAACCTTTACGATAGGTTTCTCTAGTTTCTGACATTATCACACAAACAGTTCTCTGTCCATGTGAGGTAGAGGAAGAAGGTAGAAGAAGATATAAAACCTAAATTTCTACCACAAAAGGAATAAGTTTCCCTTATTTATCAGGAAAAAGAGTTGAACAGCACACGGTGCTGTTCAGCTAAGTGTAGGCAACATTTAATATGTATTTTTAAACTTATTTTTAAGCAGGCATTAACAAAGTTAATCTATAAAATATATTGTCAGTCTTACATACGAAGTACTTCTCAGGGCATTTCATATCTCTTACACAAGTGTAAAATATCAGGTGCATATAGTCACAAAGCTTTTTTTAGGTGTGTAAGAAAAACATATTCCAGATTTTACATATACGCTAATGGTCAGCCAAAGTGATCTCAAGTATAAAAAGTACAGTAAGAACAAATGCTAGATGAGAAAGTCCTTGTCCTCACTGCAAAGTTAACCAGAGTAACACTGGAGAAGACCTCTACAGACTACTCAGCTCAAGCAGAAGGA
Organism: Struthio camelus; assembly: GCF_040807025.1. Taxonomy (NCBI): domain Eukaryota; kingdom Metazoa; phylum Chordata; class Aves; order Struthioniformes; family Struthionidae; genus Struthio; species Struthio camelus. The sequence continues at coordinate 93,585,782 of NC_090943.1, read as the reverse complement.
GTCACTCTACAAATTTGTGTTAAGGCCACTAAAGGTTAGTAGCTGACAAATTGTATTAGCTGAAGTCACACAGTAGCAGTGGCATCAATTCAAGTTCAAAACACTACCGTACTGAAGGTTCAGGATCTATGTATAAGACTTTCATAAGAGGCATAACATTCACATTATGAATTCTTCACTGAAGAAAGAGATCACAGCAAATCAAGAACTCCTGCATGCCCAGCAACCACAGTGCTGGATTAATCCTCAGATAAAACAACTCATAAATATCATAAGACGTCTAGAGAAAAATAATGATTAAAATACAATAAAGTATTTCAACTGTCTGCTCTGCTGTACTTCCTCTTTGACTGTACTCAAGTCACCTGTGGTAGAATCTACAAAAGCATTTCCATGCTTTTGTTATAGGTCCATAGGGACACCTTCCAAGAAGTACACAACAGGTGCTCTTATGAATTCAGGGCATGGCATTTGTAAAGGAGAATGACCAACCTACTGAATTCACCTTAAAAAAAAATACAGAATTAAAGTGGGTGAATAAGCCTGTGTATGCTCTAATTCTCAGAGCCCAAATGAGCTTTTTATTTAATCACATGATCAAAATATTATACCATAAATAAAAATATTTGTTAAGGTTTTATAAACAGTTAGTTGAACACAGGTAATGAACCACATAGATAGCCATTTGTGTGAAAGACTGGTAAGTTACATATGTATCAACTGCACTTGCTGAAGCAGTTTATGAAAGACCACAACTGGGAGATGTAACCTAAAGTCTGAGTAAGGAATTTAATCCACAACCTTTAGAGGGTGATCTTGGTTAAACAAGACAGAGGGGAGGAAGCAGATCTATAATGAATCAGTATTTCCTTGTCAGATCTTACAGCTTGCCAATTTTCTATCAAGCCAAATCTAAATAGTTTGTTTACATAACAAATTATTGCCTGCAAATATACTTTCAATACCACTATGTACCTACCTAATCCATGAACTTGGCCCATGATGTCTATAGCATTTTTTCAGGTACCAAAACACTACTCAGTAACCTACACTAGAACCAGCTGGTATCTTTGCAGCCATTCCAGGCGAAGTTTTTGCCCAAAGAATCCTTCCCCCTTCCTCCCTTCCACTTCTTCCCCCCTTCTTCTTCCAAGTGCTCAGAAGCCTCTCTTCTTCTGAGAGGCTCATGGATTCCACCAAGAGCCTTCCTCAGTTCTCTGAAAAATGGGGACAATAACAACACTCCCCTTTCTCAAATCAGAGGATAAGCCTTTTACAAACTGCCAAGATATTCCAGCATTAGTGACATAGGGAGAACTACTGTTATGGCAGATTGTCCTAAAAGCTCCCACAGGCTAACTGGAAATATCCTTCTGTAGTACAAGAATCAAGACAACATAATTTAAGTCCAACTATTTTTGTGTTATTTTAGAACTGCCTTTTTTGTTAGTTATTCAATTTGGACAATTAAATGAACACTTTCCATTGATGATGAAACTGATTTATTTCTGTATTTGAATTAGAATAACAGCATTAACTATTCTGTTTTTAGAAAGTCAGGTTACTTTGGAAACAATAATTGCTCTGTCCAGTCCTTGTGCCCACAATCATTATTTTATTAAAAACCATGAACAAAGAAAGAGAAAACCCTCAGACAATTAAGTATAATTGTCATCCCCTGTAAGAGCACAGTCCAACAGACAAATCAAAGTCACAGAGAAAATTTTCTCCTTGCTCCCACTTATAGCATTCCTAAAAGTTACCTAAGGATAACATGAAGCAAACAAACACTCACTCTTTACTTGAGAACTTAATTTGACAGCAGGCCTTTAAACTGGCTTCCTTAAACTGCTTCTTGGCAGCTTAACCCCCACCCCCACCCTCCAAAAATCGAGTCTTTAGGAAATGTGGAGTTATGTTAATGCTTACATTAAAGAGACACAGCGATCGCACGGCACATTTACTAACAACGCCTCAAATAAGCCACCTCACGCAGGCAGCCCAGCGTAAATAAGCCACAGGCGAGGGAAACGAGGTGCCGCGGACTCGCAGGGGGCGGCGGCGGCGGCGGGGGGCGAAGGCCGCACCTGCGAGGCCGGGGCCGGCGCGGCAGGCCCAGGGCGGCCGGCGCCTCCTCCTCCTCCTCCGCCGGCGGCGGCCGGCCCGGGGGAGCGCCGGGGGCTGCCGCCACCTCCGGCCCCCATCTCGGCCCACCTCCCCCTCCCTCCGCACCCCACAGCCCGGGCGTCGGCCCCGAGCCCCACGGGGCAGGGGCAGGAACCGCCCCCCCGCCACCGGGGGGTGGGGGGTGGGAAGAAAAGCCGCCGCGCCGCCCCTGCCCGTACCTGTTGTGCCGCTGCGCCGCGGGGGCGCTGGTGTAATAGGCCGCTCTGCGCTGGGTGCTGCGCGGCACCGGGTGCAGCGGGATCTGGTCCGCCATCTTTGGGGGCGTCCCCCCCCCCCCCCGTCCTCTCCTCCCCGCCCCGCCCGCCCGGAAACGCTTCGCTTCGCCCCTCCACGCCGCGCGCGCGCCAGCGGCGGCCGGGGCCCCTGACGTCACCGCTGCCGCCAGCTGACTGGAGGAGGAAGGAAACGCGCAGCTGGGCGGGGCCCCGGCGTAAACAAGGAGGCGGAGCCGCGCGTGGGGAGCGGGGAGGGGCGCGCGAGGTGGGAGGGGGCCAGCGCCTAGCCGCGGGGGAGGGGCGCGCGCGCGGCCGTTAGTGGCGGTTGGGAGGCGGTGGCCGGAGCGGGTGTGGGGCGTGCGGGCTGGGTGCGCGGGTGGGCTTCACTGGGCCTCTGTTAACGTTGGCCGAGTTTAATTTTCAGCTTCTGAAAGGCCGCACCATAAAGAGCAAGAGCCCGGGGCTATGCGTGTGGGTTTTGCAGGCTTGGCGGCCCGGGAATATAGGCATCGCTGGCAGAGACTGGGTTTCCTCACCAAGAGAAGTGCCAGGAGGTTCAGGGGAACTTGGCAGTTCAGGCGTTGAACAGGAATCACAGGAGACAAACCTAGAAGTGGGTGTCCTCTGTTGCTGTGCAAATACCTGTTGTTTTTTAAGGTGATTTAGATATGCTCCCCTTCAGTCTCTTGGAGGGCAAAGACTGTTGCCTGTGTTGGATGTCAGTGAACGCTTGGGTGATCACTAAGAACAAGTAAAAGCACTGTGAATTGACAGTGATTGTTTTCTGCCGTTAAACAAAGACAGTTTTTGTGAGCCAGAGGTACTGCCACATGGAAACGAGCTTTCTGTATTTCAGGGGCAATGAACCAGTCTGTGGAATCTAGCAAGATCAACACACAAGTCACCACAGAAAAAAATGATTCAGAAGATAAATGAGTTCATGTACCTACTATATGACGTTATCGCGTATATTCCTCTGAATTTAGATGCCGTGGGTACCAAATGGCCTAACACTATCACAAATATGGAAGACTTTCAGCAAGATGAGAGAGAAAATATATTGCTTTCTCAATGTGTTGTTCAAGGAAAAAAAAATCAAAAGAAATAAAAAAGGGCTATAAGTGGTCTACCACGAAAAAATTTGGTCACAGAAATTTCCCAAAGAGGAAGACAGCAAATGTATAATATGTCCAAAGTGCAGAACACTCAACAGAAACTGAAAAATACTTGGCAAAAGCTTTTCTTCATAACTTTTGCCTCCTTTTGTTAATGTAAGTTGCTGGGGTCACTATTTTCAGTGGAATATTTCAGAATTCTCAGCAGTAGGACAATAGGAAGCCAGTAATGCCCGGTTTCACTGTCTAGTCATTTTGCACCAGGCATTTTGCAAAGCGCCTGAAATGTGCTTGTTTCACAGTATTATGGAACGAAAAAACATTTTACAAATGACTAAAATCTTTAGTTATTATTACAGAATGACTGAGCTTACATATGACACATTAGCTAAACCAAGACCTTTGGCATCAAACTGCTGGTTATGTGAATTACCTGGTAGAGGTGCCAGTAGAATACCTCCTTCAATTTTCTAGAGCATAGGCTTTTTTTCTTATTATTGTTCGAAGATACCATGTGGCAAAAAAAGATTTTCATGAGACAGGTGAAAGCTTTGGTCTGATGGATTGTGACCTGAAGTGTGCAGTATGGTAATGGCAGCCCTGTCACCACGAACAACAAGTGAGTGAAAATGTTGTGCTCCCCAAAGCCAAAAGAAGTTACTCTGACTACCTGGGCATCTCAGACTGATGCTATACTAAAAAGCTGTCTGAAAGGTTATAATTTTTTGGTACAGATAGATGTGTCCTGAATACATGGCACACATCAAAATCTTTGGTAAAGAACTGCAAGCAACATACCTTGGACACCTGAACAGAGGAGGAGGAGCCTTGGGGTTAGTTTAGAAAGCACAATAAAATCTGTAAAGCGTGCTTCCTTGTGGGATGGGGCTAGGCCATGCAGAGGCATCCCACAACACTCCAGCAACATGGTCCTCAGCAGCTTCTGGCACTGAGTCACTGTGCTTACTCTCACATGATGAATTCAGATTATTCAGCAGGCCATTTCTAGCACAAGCCAGTCATGTGACATGGGCTTGATGTGCAAGCTGCCATTGAAAGCCGTATATTGACCTTCCTTGTCACAACAAATTTCCTGTTTGCCTGGGATTATTTAACAAATCCTGAGGAAGTTGCTGAGTGTTGTTCTACTTTTGAACTGAGGGGAAAGATCAGTGCTGAGCAGGAGATGCTCATCTCCTGGGATGAAGGGCATGAATAGCACTGACCGTGCTAGCAAGTGACAGCTTGTCAAGCCTAAATTTCTAAACAGTATTTTGGCTTTAAGCAGGTTATGCAGTCACTAAAATGACCAACAGACAAAGAACGCTTGAAGTTGAAAAAGAAGGGTAGGAACAGCAGCGTACAGGATGTGGAAGCACAGGGCTCAGTTGAGAAAGAAGAACTGAATCCCTCTGCTGGGCGTATAGCAGGACTCTGCTGGGCATTTGAAAGAAAAATCAGAACAGCCAAGAAGGGAGCGGAGATTTAGCTAACTCTTTAACTTTGGTAATCATCAAAAAGCTGATGGTAGTGCGCTGATGGAGTCACAGAATTGTAATTTAAGTTGGAAGGTACCTCCAGAGGTCATCCAGACCAACGCCCTGTTTAAACCAGGTCTAATTATATTAGGTTGCTCATGGCCATGTCCAGTTGCACCTTGGAGTTACACCTCCAAGGGTGAGGATTCCACAACTTCTCTGGGAAACCTGTTCCAGTACTAACCACCTACGTGGGAAAAACAAAATTCCTACTATCTAATCAGAATGTCCCCTGTTCCAGCTTGTATCCATTGCCTGTCATCTTATCGCTGTGCACTGGTGAGGAGCCTCTAGCTCCATCTTCTCTCTATCCTCTGATCAGGTAGTGGGAGACAGCAACAAGATCTCCTCTTAGCCTTGTCTTCTCCAGACTGATCAGGCCCGGCTTTCTGAGCCTCTCCTTATATATCATGTTTTCCAGCTCCTGACCATCTTAATTTGCCTTTCCATGGACTCACTCCAGGGTGCAGTTGGCCTTCTTCACTGCAAGAGCACACTGCTGACTCATGTTTAACATTATCTATTATGATATGATTCTGCCTGACTACCTAGTTTGCAATGGCATACTTTGTGTACTCAAATAATCAAATACAATCCTGGAAAATTTCAGCCTAACAGTTATAAAAGTCTTAGATGTTTTCATGACCCTCATTATCGCACTCTCAGAACTTTAAAATTTTAACTTTAAAATCAACAGCGGCATATTCAGAATGATCCTGCGGCTAATGATGTTACTCTACTTCACTGAGGCCAAAAAAATCAAAGTGATTTGTTCAAGTGTATGACTGGATTCAAGTCTGTACCAGAGCAGTTTTTGAGCAGTTTTGAGAAGCGGAATCACTCAATCCACAAGCTAGCATGCTAAGACCAACTTTTCTGTCTCTGCAGAACTGATCAGGTTATTTGGCCTATAGCTGTTTCTAATGTCAGTCAATTGTGCATACAGGTTTGTAAATTCCATGTATATAGACAAATGCATGATCTGAGCTATATAATAAAAGATTTACTATTGGCAGAAGTTTGCAAGATAAATGGCCCAAAATGGGGCAGCCATTGGGAACCATAAATGCCTTTAGAATCTTGGTTTCTTACTGAGTCTCATATATTCTGTAAATCACTTTTTTAATTTCCTGAGTATTTTGAAGTTTTAGAAGATAAATACTTTACTACTACCTGTATGAACAGAAGCTTTGGACCAGAAAACCTAAGGAGAGGAAAATTAGAATTTTTTAATAAATCAATGGACAAGGGAATGACAAGGTGGAACACTTATCATTCTAAATGCATACAGGTTTGCTTACTTCTGACATATATTTTTTAAGTCACAGTTACGACAGTTACTGGCCATCTCATATCCCTATATCTCTGCTTCTTGTCAGGCTAATTGCTTTTCTGCATTAGTATTTTCTTTCAAATGTTACAAGCTCTTCAGGGCAGGGACTACAGTCATGTAACATCTATCATCATTCAGTTCTGCATCTAGCTTATGCTGTAATGCTGTTTTACATCTTCTAAAAAAATCTTAATTTAAAAATTACAGGTAAGTTATTTTATATAAGATTGAGACTTTAGCTTATGATGTTTAGGAACTTTTCAAAATGTCCCTAATAAACACATGCCTCCATTTGGGAAATAAAATCTCCATTTCCATTTAGAAATCCTTAAAGGTCACAAAATAAATCTGCTTTTGATCCTGATTTTGCTAGTCAGGCATCTCAGGCAGATGTTATTTTGCAAAGAGAAAAAGCTTCATCTTTCAGGAGAGAAATATTTTTGACATTCATTATTAAGTACTAGCTAAATTACATTTGACATTTAAGTATCGTGATAGCATACATCTATGATAAAAGTAAATATAACACAATTCAAAAATAGACTTTCTGTACGATTCTTTCCATATTTCTTTTTTGCATCTTTTTGCATTTATAACAAGTGGCAGAGATTGGATTTATGGATCCTGTGAACCTAGGATTTATGGATCCTGTGAACTCTTAGTTTACCTAGGAATGAGCTGTCATGGAAACTGATTTGCATTTGTTGCATATATCTGCTACAGGTGCAGAGCCTATCCCTAACTAGTTCTGCCTGATGTCCCCAGAGGGCATTTTATAATAATTTATACTGTCACTACCTTTCCACTTCTGCTGTAAGTGGTCAAGGTTAAGTGCTCCCTCCCTCCTAATCCTGTTTGTGGATCCAGTCTGGATAGGGGTAGGTGGAGAAGAAAGGCAGTTTAAAGAGAATTCGTCCTACACTACCCTTCTTTGAGCCAAATTTTTAATCAGTTTTACCAGAGTAAATCTGTAGAAAGGCTACTAAAATCAGTTGAAAATAAAAACAAAATAATAAGTTTCAGTAAGCCTCATGTGCTATTAAATGAAACAAAATTTACTTTACTTTTATACTAGGTAATTTCTCACCTCATCCTGCAAACCACAGCATATCTCTGTTTTAACTGTGGAACTTCTTTTCATCAGTGATGAATCAGATACAGTATCTGTCTTCAAATTTTCAGCAAATTGCCTATCAGTCCAAGAAACCTAGAGGCTTAAAAAATTCCTGGCAAAACCTGAGCACAGCGACTCACAGTGCAGAAAGAATCCTGTTGTTTTTATAGGAAGAGCTGAAGACAGCAAGGAATACTATAAACTAAATAACTTCTTACACTCTGCCAGAGTGAGGGGCAGAATAAATACAAAATAGAGGGAGGTGGAACAGCTACATGTATCTGTTTTAATAATTTTAATAGCAGCACCTTCATATCTCGTTAGTACTTTGATGTAACCAAATGTTATCATGCTATGGGGAAGAACAAAATTGGAGATGCCGTTTCATCTGAGAGGATTCTTGTTTTAAAGGATTACTGTGCATATCATGAAGCCACCTGAAATTCAGTTATACACCAAAATCATTGAGTTAAAAAGCACCAACGAGGAATATAAATAATCCTATAAAATATTAGTATGCCATAAAACTGAACTAGAATGTAGTAGGTACCTGGAAACAAACCACTATCTGTATGAATATATATACATTTTATTGTCTACATAACTGCAGAAAAGAAGTTTCTACACATTTTATTTTTAATATTCACACACTTCATTGTTTGTCAATTAATCTGGTGCTCCCAGCTGTTACAATTCTTTCAGACCTTCCTTCAAGGTCTTCTCTTTGGTAAATGTCAACCCTCTGCAGGATTTATGGTCTGCTAAATCTCTGCTCCTGCTTCTGTAGACCATCCTTACCAAACTGTGGGTCCCACAGCATCGGCTTCACACCAGCTGTGTTCCTTCCTCACCTGTCTTCCACCCAGTCTTTCTTTTAGAATAAAATACAAATGATGCCAGAAATGCATCCTCCAGTTAAATCATGAAAATCACCTAGATGTTATATTTTGGATTTTCCTAGAGTTACAGTTCTTCTACATTCAGTAATAGGTTTGGCTGAGAAGGTGTTTTCTCTGATCCACTTGGCAATAGATGAAGCCAAAAAACCCAGGCAAATCTTACAGTGCTTAAATCAAACTGTATTGGAAATAAAGAGATGCATATTGATGACTTCTGATACAAGTATAAGTAACGTCTTCATTTAAGCTATTAATAGTTGGTTATGGATAAGCAAAAGGAAAAAATTAAAAATAAAATGTTAATTATTTTACTTGGCTTTTAAAATGACTCATGAGTAAGAAGCATTTAATAAGTATTTTCAGTTGTATTAACCTAAAAGTTATACACTGGTTCAATATGCATTTAAAAATCCCATGCCTTTTGATTTATAGTTATCGTCTCAGATAGTCTTTCTCATCCTCTTAATGTACCTGAATGCAATACAAAATTGTTCTTTGTAATAGGAGAAAAAAGCCTGGAGACTCAAAACTTTTGAGCTGGGTTTCCAAGCCCTGATCTTCTCATATTACCAGAGAGTATACAATAGAATATTTCCATGACCTCTGGTGCAAAATCAACAGCAAAGCACACCAGCAATTTGAAAGGACATGAATTTTTTGAGTGTTCTCAGTAGGTTTACTTTGACAAATTCCACGCTGTTGATCTTTCAAATAAATAAATACAGCTGCTTTAACTACTCCTTGAAATTGAAAAGAATGCACACACAGATTAATTACAAATCTTTTGTTGTTTCAAAGATTCTGAAAAGGTCATGCAAAGACAAACTAGGTCCAAGTGTAAACCAGAGTATCCAGTTGTGATTGCCATTATCAGTCTCACTGAATATGATTTCCTTTTCAGTCATATGATTTTCGTTTCAGTTACAATAGGGCCCAAAAGCTTCAAGTAGGATTAGTGGTCTTTGTTCTGAGGGCTATACAGAAGTGGATGAAGTAAAAAGTTTTCAGATGATAAGTGACAAAATACTTAACATCTTGCATAGTATATCCTTCAAAAGTCAGAACTGACTTAAAATCTCAGCTTCTCCCTGATTTCTCTTCATGTCTGCCCCAGCCATTAGCCCAGGCTCATAGCAAAAAGGTTTCTTAGTTTCCTCATACCTACTTCTGGAACCCCTTTAATTTCAGTCATTGTAGATAACTAGTTCTAGTTGCTCTTAAAAGCTAGATATTATCTTCTTGTATACTGATTTCCCTCTAAGAAGCAGTATGAATCTTAGACTTCCTCTGTGTAACACTTCTAATATACTTAGACATGGTATTACACATTCTTAGCCCCATGATTGCTACCACACCCTTCTTCTGTCACTGAGAATGGCAGTTAGTCTCACATCAGTTCAAAATTAGCTGAAGAGGTCATTTTCCTGGCTCATCACTTTCACTATCTTGTCTCTTTCTGCGTCCTTCTTCTGGCATCTTCCCTAATATTGCATCAAACAGCAGTCTGTTTCCACTCAGCTCATTATCTCTCACTGAGAGACTGTTTCCCATCACTAATTGGTAGATAATTCCAGTGTCTTTTGTCTGCTCATGTAATTTGCACACACTTTCTCCCATCCCTTGGGGAATTCTCCATAGATACAAAAAATTGGTTCATTTTTCTGTTTCAGAACTAAGAAGGGTCAGATTCTCTCCTTTAACAACACAAACTGAAACCAGAGTTGCCCTAAATAATACTGCATGAAGAACATGAGTTGTGGTCTCCAGACAAAGCTATTAAGATCTTACCAGGATAAAGATCGTTAAATGTACAAGCACAGGTTACCTGCAGCTTGTAATATCTTCAGCTGGTTCTAATTTGTCCAAATCTGGGAGAACTGGTACCCAAACACAGCATTTGTGAAAGCAGGTAACAGTGTTTTGGAGGGACTTAAGTTGACAAATAGGAGTGTAAACTTCATATAGAAGACAAAACTAGGTTATCCACAAAACCTGACAATGATCATATCTGTTTTTAGTGTGTTAGTTAGAAATAATACAGAGTCTACATCAGAGACTGAAATCATTGGGATCTTGTTTCTTGGACTATAGAGGTGTGGACAGTCAGAGTCCATTATGTTAGTGAGAATTATTATGTAACCGAAACTCTAGGTACAAGATGCAACAAGCCAGCAGATGAAACAAGATTGAAACAAACAGCTAAGGGAAGATAAATAATGGAGAATTAGAATATTGCGTGAATTTCTTTTGTAGATTGCATGTACAACTGTAAGGACGATAAGACAGCCAGCTCTGGCTTGCCATTGTTGTGGAAGAGCGAGGAGAGCTACACTTCACTTGTTAAGAGGGAAGAAGCAATATGTTTTATTGATATAAGAGAGTGGTTTAACAAAGATCAAGGGTAAATAAGACAATGGTTTAACGAGATTCAATGGCAAGGTTCACTTGGTCATTTACTGCATAGAGGGCAGGGTCAGATGAAATCTTCAAGGATACCCTCCCATTGAGTCATGGGGTTCAGGGTGGAATCCCTTGCTTTCCAAACTCCTACCCAGTCCCAGACTTAGTCAATGGTTAACAATCAGTCTGAGATAAACACTTAGCAAAGTTTGCAAAGTCTCAGCATCACAACCAGTCTCTCTCATTGAATCGTGGGGTTCAGGGTGGAATCCCTTGCTTTCTGAACTCCTGCCCAGCCCTAGATTTAGTCAACGGTTCACAATCAATCCTAGATACACTTAGCAAAATGTGCAGAGTCTCAGCATCACAACCAGTCTCTTCCATTGAGTCGTGGGGTTAATTAACAGCCATGTATCTATCTTTTGCAAGAAAGACAGATTTTTGTAACCAGAAATTAGCTCTCTATGGGAGGAGTCCAAAGGAGTCAATGTCTTGTACAGATTTCAGAGAAATTGATTAAACTTGTTGTTAAAGGCTGCTTATATGGAAAAGAAAGGAAATATAGATGGGCACTGCACCTTTGAATCACAAGGCTGTTGGCAAGAGGAAAGCAGGGAAGAGTTGAAGAATAAGATCTTCAGAAAAGCTGGGAGATCTTAGGGAATTATTCTGCTCTTGTGATTTTCCTACTTTAAAAAAACAATCATTTTTGTGATGTTTTTCAATATCACAAGATAGATAAGGTCAAAGACATTTATTCGGTAAAGCAAGAGTTTATGTCTTGTGTTGGCTTTCCCTATGTACTAGTAATGGGCAGCATAGTCTCAATCAATCGGGAGAGAAAACTAACATTGGAGGTTAGCCTTTGAGGACAGGGCTATGATGGAAGTATCACCTATAAGAAGAAGAGAGGTGTCCTTGGTCGCTTCTGAACAAAGAATTATTTGGGTGTGAAGGTACATAAAAGACAGAGTTCAGAATGGGACTGTGGCCTTAGGCTTCAGTTCAACAAAGCATTCAGCCAGATGCCTTAACCCCCCTGAGGGTCTCTGAAATGTCAGTGAAAACACGTCCCCCACCCCCAACTCTGCCAGAGAGAATGAACTACAAAAAGAGAGAAAAATAACCATAAGGTGAATGGGGTTCCTGTGGGTGATTTGAAATTCAATTTCTCCTCAGTCGTTCTGGTCAGCTCCTTGCGTCCTAAAGTACAGAACCTTTGTGCTGAGTCTTCTCTCTCCCTTGCAGCAGATGTAGCATGAAAGGATTGCGGCTGAGAGCTCAGGCAGGAACACAATTGAAGTCTCTGAGAAACAGATCCTATTGAGTAATCTGGCTGTAATGAAACGTGTGGAAGGCTGACTTTAATTCAGTTACCTCTGTTTAGTGTGTATATATATGTAGCCTGGAGTACTCCAGTGAGGACTCCTGTTCCAGTTACAAAGTTTTGGAAAGTTTGCTTTTGCTGCATGCTTATGACATGTACTTCAGAAAGAGGGAATCAACTAAAGCGCCTCTGTCTCATCAGTAGTATTTTTGTGGCCAGAAAAGTTGCGAAAATCATGATTGCTACCATGTATTGATATCTATGTTAGGTGGATAATAAGAAATATCTCTCTTATACTTCACCCTCACTGTAGTTCAGGACATGACTTGAAAGTTTAGCTAGACTTAGGGGAAATCCAAATTCTTAGCATCAGAGTATACTGACCAGGTAAGATATATGGTATTGGCTATGCAAAGGTCCTGAGGCACTAGATTAAAGCTCTAAGTCATAGGGTTGACTCAAGATGTGGAGATAAAAAAGTAAAAATTAGTACATGCACAGAAGCAAGTTCAGTGAACATATGCATGCTGTCTAACAGGATAGTGTTGGTGGGACACTAATGTCCTCATTCATCTTTTGCTTTTTCTGAGTAAATGTTGGGATGAAGCTGGAAGTCTATAGCAGTAAAAACATAGACTGGAACTGAACAGTAATGAACACTAAGAAAATCTATGGTCAATCCAGTGGCAAAACCCACTTTGCCTCATTCTCAGTCATGCATCTTATCCAGAAAATCATCTCTCAATAAGCCTGCAGTTCCAGGCTTATATACCATGCTGGAAAATACCGAGGATTCTACGGCAGATATTGGTCTCCATCCACCAGACTTGATTGCTAGTCTCAGAAGCACGTGCATTTTCAGAACAGTAGACAACTCAGTTCAGGATGATGTCCATACAACACAGAAAGCAGTTTCAACACTTGATTATGATTCTCCATATCTTATTGATAACAAAATGTATCTGGCCTAAGCAGGCTTCTGAAAGCTGCTTCATGAAGTACCTTTTTCTCCTGTGCTTCGGAAAGGGCACGTTCCATCACAGAGTGAAGACCCTGAGGGTTCTGCCATTGCTGAGAGAACAGATTCAGGGAACCACCCGCCATGCAAAAAGCAGGTTCTCTGGGAAGACGACTGGAAGATTTGTGTTTAGATACTATCAAGATACAACATGTTAGTTTCAAATGTTCTATTTCAATCTTTCTACTTATGAGATGGAATAATAATAGGAAGAGGAAAAAAAATCCAGGCACAATGCGATCTTTTGTGCACCTAACTAATCCGAAGCCCTGGTACATATCAAGAATATACTTACTTTTCACAGCTAAACCCATTCTCAGCACATCATAGGCGCTGCTACTCACAGAAAGCGAAGACGCTCCTTAAACCCAAAGAGAAAATTTCACCTGTGCATGCATTCAGGACATGTGAAACTGCAATGCAAGAACCATGCAAAAATCTCTTGAAACAGTTTGTCTTACATACTTACCTACATTTGCTAGCTAAGACCATTTCCCTTCCAGTATCACAAGCTGTAGACTTTAACTTGCTGAAATGAGAAGGACTTCATCAAATACCTTCTAATGAATAGGTCTTCCATTTATAGCTGCCTCTCCCATATCAAACCCACTAGGAGAGAAAAAAAAAACAGCAATTATTTATAATAACTTTATTGGGTATAATTTTCATCTGTCTTTGAAAGCTCCGCCTGCTGTTTTCAGGCTGTGCATGTTAAACAGAAGTGCTTACACTTGACCTTGCTCTTGATCCACTCTTTGTGCACAGCAGTGCCTTTCTTCTTCTGAAAGATAGGTACAATTTGTGTCCACATAAATTATACTGTACTTGCTATTAACATTCTTTTATCTTGTAAATTACTTATACTGATTATGTTGAAGAATGTTCTATGAGCTGTTGATAATGCATGTCTATGATTTGGATGCAATGTGTCATTCTTAATTTGTATGTCATTCTTAATTTAGGGCAAGACTGAAAGGAGATGACAGCTTGCTATAACACATGCAAAAAAAATCAGGTCCTGGCCACATGCACTCAGGAAAGGATCCATGGTAGTATTTGTAGCAGGAAGTGTGTTCAGGCTTGGCATTCTGGCTAAATTCCAGCATCGATAATTATTCTGTCTAAATCTTCCTGCATTTTCAACTGGGTGATTATGGTATTTTAATTTATTTCATGCCTCAGATTCACAGAGCACTTTAACACAGATAACCTCCATCCTGTATTCTATTAGAGAAGTAGGTGCATGTCATGAACAGGAAGAGTTATCTATGCTTCTTTCTCTTGACAAGGAGTCAAGACTGAGATAGGCTCATGTGATTTGGCTTGTTTGGTCAGCTATGACAACAGAAATGCTAAACTACTGATTGAGGAAGACTGGGAGCCTTGAAGTCATGATCTCAAATAAGTATGCTGTACACTTAGAGTAAAAGGGGCTGTCTTTCAGTTGCATGGAGGTAGTTTAGCAAAGGACATGTTTGTGATATGTAGGTGATCAGCAGACACATACACGTAAAAATGTGGAAATTTGAAGAAAAATGAAGGTAACTGAACATTTTTTAAAACATTCAACAGGCATTTGTAGTGCTGCAAGCAGAGATTAAATTCTGCAGCGGATGATTCAGAGGTTTCCTTAGCCAATTCACTGCAAATAAAGATGTTTGCAGTGGTTGCTTTTCTGGATATATAAAAAGTATGTGGGAATATGTGGGTACAAGTCTTTTCCTTCAGTCGCAGTGGCAGTCCTTGCAATATGCAAGCATAACAGTTCTTAAAACAGCCAGATTCTGGCATGAGCTACTCCAGATTATATGGAAAATTTTCTGTTGAAAATTGGTACCTCACACTATCTACAGTACTCTTTGGAGGTCCGTTAAGGGAGTAAAACCCTGCAGGACTGCATCCTCCTGAAGAAAGGAGAGGGGACAAGATGGAGCCTTTTACATAATCCCACCTCTTAATAAAAGATTTCAAGCAGTTGATGATACGACACTGAATAAGCCTCACAACACATTTATGACAGTGGTATCGCATCTATTTTTCAGGTGGGGACCCAACAGAAAGCAAAGGCAACACAAGGTCACATAGTAAACAAATGGCAAAAGTAGAAAGAATCAAATATAATCAGGTTAACTGCTCTGCCTTTGTGTCTGTTTCTGCACAGTGCTGAGTTCTTCCAAGAAGGCTCTCGGCACTCTTGCTGGTGTAAGAAAAGAAATGGAGAATGTTTGTCTTCCTGAAGAGTTTGACTTCCTTCAGCACCCATCACCAAAAAGACCACCTGTGTTTTATTTGCTCAAAGCTTATGGTTTCTCCCTCTCACTAGTAAAAACCTTTATGACGTTAAAGGCCAAAGACTTTATCTATAACTATAAATCTCTCACAGTTCTGTAAGCTAAGGTTTTATTTTTTATAATAGCGGATCATCATTTTTTAACCAAATTAACGCAAAAAGGTACCAAAAATAGCCAAAAAAGGTATTTATAAACTGCATACATCTGACCCATATTTTAGTATGCTAGAAATAATGAACACCTACATATGTCCTCTCTCAGTATTAAAGTATCCAGATTTAAGCTACTCTTACCAAAGCCATATGAAACCTCATTCAGGTGGATCCTTACATAACTGAAAAAAAAAACCCTAGTTCTTTTAAAAGTAATTGAGCAAAGAAACAGAGACTTCCTAGCCCCAGACTGCCAATTTCACCATATTGCTGTACAAATCTAACGATCCAGTGGTTATCCACCGTCTGGGTCTTAGAAGGCAGGAAACAGCTTTGTAGTGTTGGAGTTAGTGCTATTTTTTTTTCCTACGAGTGTCAGTATACTGCAGACATTTGCTTATAATCTTACATTCACCCTGTGAATGAACTTGTTTAAAAGTAAGTATCAGTTTACTATGGAAAGATTTTTAAGTGATCTTATACAAGATAAAGTAAAGATAACATTCGCAGCCCACTGTGGACCATACCCTTCTCATGTACGGTCGCAGTCCTACCATCCTGAAACCACCAGATATTTTGCTAGGAATTTTTATTCTTACAGTTTACATTATCGTAAGCCATTCTTCTGCTATACAAAAATCCACAGAGCACGATACACCCTTCTGCCCTCTCCAAATAGGTGGCCAAAACATCCCTCCTTGCTCTGTGTAGGCTAAGCAGAGCCAGTGTCACGGTTCGTGTCACTGATGGACTATACCAATGTATTGGCACGAACAATGCTTTCACCATTTGCATCCTGCAGTTAAAGCAGATATTTAGCTAGTCTGCGGCCTCTCATCTATCCACAATACCTGCCCTATATACAGCATTCAGACCTGTGCTTCGGCGCTTTTTGTGGATCTATTGGCTTTGTCTGCAAACCTGTTTCTCACCTACTCTCTCCTAAGCCTTCCAAGAGCTACGAAGGATTAGTGCTCCATTCAAGGACTAGACTGTACTATGTTCCACATGCAAACATGAAGTAGGTTCGCCCATTAAGGTTTACCTTTGAGGAAAAAAAATGCTTATTTGTGAAGAAGGAGTCAAAGGCAAGATGCTAAAGGGACAATTTCTACTTATGTGCTTGTGCAAGGGAGCAAACTAGACAAAGGATCCTGCTCTCTGCTCTCAGTATACACAGACCGCTGCTGCATACACAAATTGCCACTTCCCTGTGTGGCCAGTACATAAAGCAAAGGCGAGAAGGCGGAAAGGTTTGGCTCCTCTTTTTAGCACAGCACAGTCTCTGTGAATGGGAATGCTGCCTTACCCCACTTCGGGAGCAAAGAGAATATGACAATTAGTAGTTCTAGGCTAGGTTGATCAAAAGCGTACAGATAACATTGTTTCAGTGGAAAACTGGATTCTCAAATACATAGAAAAAAAATCTTGTTCCTTTTATCAAAAAGCTTGACAAACACACAAACAAACTAAAATCTATGTTGAGTCACAATATCAAACATTTTCACAGACAGAAAAAATTTGATTGAGGCAATTCTAGGTTCACTAGGATGTTTGTGAGATAGCACAGCTATTCCCCTGTCCCACACTGGGATTTTATGGCAAAGCTACAGGGTAGTGTAGCAGATTTGTTAAATTACTTACAAAAAAATATTCCTCAAACTAAAAATATCAACAGTCTAGATAACAGCAAGTGAATGTTACCAGTTTCATCAGTTCAGCTTCCTAGAATATCAATATCAGGGTTATGTCTGTGTGAGGACACCGAAATCCTCACTTGGTTTGCTATTAGCGGTTATTGTATAATTAAGCATATGGTCTTAGTAATAACAACATCTTATATAAAATATGCTCCCTGGGTATATTTCTGAATTACAAGCATAAACAGTTCAGTTCAGGCCAAAGAACGTATGGTAGGTGATCAATGCATGGGGGAGGTTAAGTGAAATTCTCTAGTGCTCGATGTGGCACACAGATAACAAGAACCTGTACCATCATATATTTCATATATGGAAAAGCAGATGAGGCACCTTTGACCATCACATCTGCAGTGAAATATTACTCTTGAAAAATACACCCCTGAGTTCAAGAACTGTATTAGCAGTTTATTGCCTTCCATAGGTACTCTTCCCTAGCCACTCTTGTAAAGAATATTAGCTGATTTAAGTTTAAGACCCAAACACTTTGTAAGGGATATGTAGATATGTATCTTTACGAACATTGTTTTTGAACCATAGCATCTGCTGGGGCTTTGAAGCATCGCAAAGTTATTATTGGCTGTTATATTCAATTGACTGCCGCATTATTTATCTCAGCTGGTAATTATTTATTTTTGGTTCAGAGAGTTTGTGCAAGGCTGGATTAAGTTTTAATATTGTAAATAAATGCATAAGTGCATTAACGATTTCCTTTCATAACTTAAACATACTTCCAAAGGCATTCATTATTTTTAATACTAAAAGGGTTTGGTATGTAGCTTTTAGAATATTTCGTGGCACTAGATAACATTTACTTATCCCAGATGTTGCTTGCTATTAGAAATCGGAAAAAAAGCCACATTATAAGATCATTATTTTATTTCCGCAACATCTTGCACTGGATATTATGCTTGCCTCTCTTTGTTTCAAATAATATGAGACTCTGACTCAATATAAAGCCATATGCAGAAGACAATAAGTTGCATATAAACAGAAGAAAAATCTATTAACATTACAAAGTTTTTAGAGGTATGCGTTTCTAAATGACACAGTTATTGAACACACTCTTTGGTGCTACAACATATTCAGTGACTTTTTGCCACATGACCACACCTTCAGGTAGGCAGTTTGATGGGTCAGGCAGTTCTAGGAGCTGCCTAATAGCAGCTAAATGGGATTAGCTTAGCAAAGCCTGATAGAAGCATGAGATGTCAGAGGATTTGGATGCTGCAGAACCTAGATGCGTCCCTTTGTTGTCCCTAAGGTTCTTCCTAAGCAAAATGGAGGAAAGGACAATGAGTTGTAAGCTTTCCAAAGCAGATACACTATTGGATTTTCAAAGCGGAGGTTCATCTATGGTTTATAAGGTTTATGTGGGTATAGACACATATTTATATGTGTATGTTTATACATATGGTTATATGGAGACAAATTCCTTACACTTATTCATGTAGATTTTTCCCAGGACTGACAGAAGGGATGAAGTGAATGCAGATACTGAAGACTGGAGGGATACCCCTCCTGTACGAACTGGCTCAGCTCTTCCAGGTATTTCACTCCCTCTCATTTAACATTGCTGTTAAAGTTTTCCAGAACTGGTAACCAAGAATTGCCATGGGTGCACGTGCTCTATCTTCACTCTGATAAAGAAATTTCAGAACCTCTTCAGACTCTTTTCTTATTATCTATGATTTTCTTCCTATCAATTTTCCTTTGATTGCAATCATTATGTTTTATATCTACTGCTTTGAAAAAAATCAAGAGAAAAGAAGTTCCTTAAAAGCAATATATTGCAATAAAAAGATCCTAGCCTTTAAAAGTATTTTCAAAAATGAACCACTTAAAGTGAACTTTCCCAGGTAGTGTGGGCTTTTGCTATTATTCTCAACCTAATGCAGTCTTAAATAGCTGCAGTGATAGTTCTTTGGCCTCTTCTTTTTGTAATCTGTTCTTCTGCCCAATTGCGCTTCCCATTAAGGACATTTTTCTAATAGCTAGTCTAAATGTTTCCTCCCTTAGTTTCAGGCCATTGCTCCTTATTCTACCAGAAAGTATTTATATTCTGCGATCATTTTCCCCTTGAGTCTCCCTGTTTTCTAGGCTGTATAAATATTGTAAGCGACCACACTGCAGGGCGTCACTGCATGTGCTGTGGTACATCCGTCCTCTAGATGGTTAGTATCATGCAGGGTGTACCACACGCTCCAAGGCAAGCACTATAGGTGTTCCTACGCTCCTCAGGCTCAAGCTTTCACTGAGTACCCATAAATGCTTGCACTTTCCGTAACAGGATTTCTTTTCTTGTCAGGAAAAAAAAGTGTTAATTCCCTTTAAAAGTTACAGCAAAACATCCAAAGCTCAGCACTTCTCTGTTAGTTTAGTTTAGCAGGATGAAACATCATCGTTTGGTGCCAAACCCAAGCAATCTTAATGCAGCTCCCATTTAGCTACATTGACATGATGGCATTTAGCTACATTGAGCACAGATTGAGGACAAGTTTCTTCTTAAAATCCCTGGCTTAGCTAACTCTGTTAGCAGGCAACTCTGTCAGGCAACTCTGTTAGGCTTTCCACACCCTCCACATCTCTTCATTTCATGCAGACCTTCACCTCCAGTGCTCCAGTTCTAGTCTCCCAGGCTATCTGCATGGGCTGTGCTCCCTGGTTCTGCCCCTGAACTCATTACTCTGTCTCAAACATCCTTTCTATCCTCAGTCTGAATCCCAGACTCCCTACTCTCTCAGTCAATATCTGTCCCAAATCCTGCCAGTTTTCAGATCCTCATCGCATTTTATTTCTTCTTCACCATGCTAGTCCAGGCCCTGTTCTTACACCTTCCTATTCCACTCAGGCTTCTTGCTCCTGTGTATGTGAGAAGCCTTGAAAGGACAAGAGGGAGTATACCTCATCTCATTTCTAATACCACAGCAATCAGGAAGAACATCTGTAAAGGGCAGAGCACACTCACTGTAAACATACCCTTCCATGAATGGAGCTGCCAGCCTAAAAAGTGTGCAAAGAGCATATGAAAACTGGTATTTTCCAAAGATATAAAGAGGCCACATTTGGACAGCTGATAATCAAGAATGACAAAAGGTTCAATCCCTGAAATAAAATCCGTCACAATGTGTCACATTAAATCTCAAGTCGCTGTTGCTAATCACAAAGACACTAGGATATCTCAGTGAAAGAGCCCTGCTCACAGTTAATATGGCAAAAATAATGTTTTCTCTAATCTCATTTTTAGGGGCAACAAAAATGTTTTTGCAGTGAACAAGCAAACAAATCCCACCTCCTCCCAACTCTCCATGCTGGATATCTTTAATTAAAAGTTTAGTGAAATTATATACAAGTAATAGCAGAGTCTTTATACCACAGGTATTGGCCCTCACAATAGTCTGACCTATGAAATTCTGTAATATTTTCTTCAGTCTTTTAGAGTCCACTTCTATTC
Source organism: Struthio camelus (assembly GCF_040807025.1). Lineage (NCBI taxonomy): Eukaryota > Metazoa > Chordata > Aves > Struthioniformes > Struthionidae > Struthio > Struthio camelus. The sequence continues at coordinate 93,565,042 of NC_090943.1, read as the reverse complement.
ATGCTAAAAATTCCATGGCAAAAAACACATAATATGTATAACATAATATGTAATTGATATGTATTATGTATAACATAATATGTAATTGGATGAGAGGAAAGCTTGATGTGAGTTGTCCTCCTTTTCAGTACCCTGACTCTGCATGCAGAATTCCAGCTGTGGCTATAGTCACTTTAAACAGGTAGCGCTATTATCTTGCTAGATTTCCTATTAACTAATTTGTTCAAAAATACAAGAATAAAAACGGTAGTCCATAAAGGTAATATTTCAGTATGCTAACTACTAAAGCAGATTTTTTTTTTTCCATGATTTGGCAGTTAACTGTCCCCTAGATCAGATCACCTAATTTCTTGTCACTTTAGGTATAAAATTACACTTACTTGCACTGAATCTGAGTTCATACAGTTTGTCAATGTGTCTGGAAAGCTGGTATTGCATTACAAAACAAAACCTAGCGCTGTGAAGGATTTTTGTTTGTACACAAAGTCTTGGAACAAAGGACCACCAGAGCTCTACTAATAATTTGTTGCACCATGTTTATGTAAGCAGTGATTTCCACAAATTGCTGTCATATGGTTTCATTCTGCAAATGATTTTTGTTTGAATAGGTCCTCATAGTTCTCTGTTAGCTTGTGATATAACTAAAGAAGTGATCACTCAATTTTTATATCTTTGATGAAAGAGAGTTCATTGCTCTCTCCTTCATTTTGATTCTGCTCCCAGAGCACTTGCTCATTGCTACAAAAATTTCAGAATATCTGATTTTGATCCACAGATTTATAACTACTTTTACAGGTTCTAAAAAAATCATTAGGTCGTCTCATCCAGAAAGTGGAATATACAATTCACATTATTAGAATTATTCTTTTCTAATGTACTGAGATGTTGTCTTGCTGTCTTTCACGTGACATTTTTATTTCTGAGTATCACATATATTTTTATCCTTTAAGGCATTTTCTTCTCTTACCTGATTTGTGATCTTTGCATTTCTAGATATGAGCAGCATCTCGTTTGTAGGAACAAGTCTGATCTGAGGGCCGTCAGTCACATTCAGACCTCTGTGAATGGTCTGAATCCATTGCCAAATCTGGGCTTTATCATTAAGCAAAGATCCTTGATCTGCAAAATCATTCCAATCCACTTCCTTTCCCATTAATCTCGTTGCAAAGAAGCTGCTACATAGGTTGATAGAAAGCTTTCTGTTCCACCTCGGGAAGCAGAGACTCGAACACTAGTCTAGTGCTCAATTGAGTAATATCCCAGAGACTAGAGTCTGCTCTCTGCTCTTCTGGCCGTGCACATAGCACAAGCACATGCATATATTCACCATGTACATATGAGGTGGGAGAAAAACAAAAGGGAGGAAGGAAGAGCACCTATATGAGATTACCTATATGCTCTCACCACCTTAGCGTTCCACACTATGTGATGGGCAGAGGAGCTGTGTAAACCTCACTGTAAATATGACCACACCCTGCTCTGTGTGTGGATAAAATTCCTGTCTTTTGCTCCGTGCCCCAAAACTGCTCTTTCCAGCTCTCACACTTACCTCAGCATCTTGCAAAAAGGATATTAGGTTCCCACCTTTCTTCTTCCAAAAGCAACCCCCTCCCACTTTAGCTCCAGTTTCCAGGAGACTGCTCAATCATCAGACTGTTGAGCCATCAATCTGAACACAGAGGGAAAGGTCCTTGTTCTTGGCAGATCCCAATTTCATTTACAGAAGAAGTGCTCTTTTCCTTGACTTATTTAGGGCAGCTCTACTTCCTTTGCAATTTTGCTATCCTTGGCAAAAACCCTTTCACAGCAGATGTTTATGGGTTTGTGCTAATGACACCCTTGGCAGCTTTCTGCAGCCTTGGAAATAGTCGGAAAGGAGCCATTGAGGTCCTGGCCAGAAATCAGCTGACTGGATGGCAAACAGAATAAGATAGGTAGGGGCAAAAAAGAAAATGAGAACTTCCTAGAATCAACAGTTGGAAGATACCCAGTGGCAATCACCTGCTCAGCATGGGCATCAGCAGCACAGACCGGGAAGCACCTGTGCTGCAGGAGCTGTGGGGGAGCAGAGAAGAGTCCTGAAAACTGAGCTAGTAATCAGCATCAGTAAACATGCGTCCACCTATGCCTTTTAGGATCTATATACTTTTTTGAACAGGCGATAGCTCCAAAGAATTGATGAGGAATAGAGAGATTACAAGACTGGTTAGGAGGGCTGTTGCATGAGGTAGCAGGGAATTTGGATGCAATAGACATCTGAAGTCAATCAGGCTGAATTAGTACCATGGGTAGAAATTAGAATTTGAGATTTATGGTACCTGGGAGAGTTTTGGCTAAGGAACAGGGAACAGTCAATAGGACTGAGACAAGCTGCTGGGGAATATTGTCTCTTAATGAAACCAATACTTGCTTCTGCTGAGTTTCAGTTTAATATATCTTCCTGAGTGCAGATACTGTAAAATATGCAAATACTTTAGGAATAATAATACAGTCCTTTGGGGAGGAGATATTATTTGCTCCCTAAGGTGATAATTAGCTAAGGGCCTAACCAAATGAAAAATATATAGGAATATTGTAAACTGTTAACCTGGCATCGGCTTGCCTAATGACAAATTAATGCCTTGACCTCTTATTAAGAAAAAAAATGTTCAAGTGTGGCAGCATCATTAGGATGTAATGATCTGAGCTGTTACTGTCATAAAAGCACTTTAAAAAATACACAAATTTTATCATCTGTGAGACTCATTTTCCCCTAGCTAAGCAAAAGGGGAAGGGACTCATGTTCACTGCAAAATCAGTTGTGGCAGTTTAGGTTATTATCACCTAGCTTTTCCCTTACCTGTTTCTTACATTCAGTCCTTTGCAGACATTAACATCCTCATAACACACAATGCAAAAGAGATTGTTTATAAATATATATATTATATATATATATATATATATATATACTGAAAAAGTGTGCGTACTGTGCACACACATATCTATTTATACCTATCTGTATTTGTACATGTGTATGTGCAGGTTTTAGCTGCTCCATCTCCTGGGGCACAATTGAGTTGCCTAAACATAGGCATCTAGTGCCTAGCATAGCCAAGACTTCTGCACAGGGCCAGCAAATATGATACAGGACTAGAAGGTATCTGCACATTTCTGAAGTGGTGGGTAGAGGCCAAGAGAGATACAAGAGTGCATCTCAACGGACACCAAATTCTTATGTATGGGCAACTTAACCAAGTCTCTCGTGTCCTTGTACAAAGCCATGTCTGGTCTCCCCTGCCAGAGGGATGAATCAGCACAAATATGTTCACTTTCTGTAGGGTGGACCACAGCCAGCTATGTTTTTTCATATGCTTCCTTTAGATTTCAACATTTCAAAAAATATTTATTAATTCAACCTGTTATTTGACATTTCTTGAAGCCTCCTCCTCTTAGTTCAGGCAATACCTGTGTATGTACATCAGAGAAAAGCGAAGGAAAGGACACAATCCTACACAAGGCGCTAACTCAAGAGAGAACCAAATGAACAAGATGAATCTTTCTCAATAACCTCCTGATTATGAGGAAGTCATCTTTACCTTTCAGCTTTGGTCCTCAGCATCTACAGGTCATGGTGCTGTGCTATTATACAAATACTATTAGTTCATTTATGTCTTAATCATTAATGGAACTTCCTTCACTCACTTGGTCTGCAATTGTTGACTTTTTTTTTCCACATAGGTATTTCAAGTTAGGTAGCTAATGAAGAGAAAGGCACTGTAAATATGTCCCTTTTGAGGAATATGAGTCCGTCACTAGCATAATTTAGAAAAACATATACAAACCTCATCTTTAGTAAGATTTTACGAGGTTTCTCCCAAGCTAGCAATCTCAATAAAAGAAACAAACAAAAAAATGCATCTTTTTCTTCACTGATAAAGTAGTCTTTGTCTTCATTTTCTTGAGAATATCTTCTTTGTTGTGTGACAAACAATGTTGCCTATATATAGGAAGTCTCTAGGAACTTCACAGAAATTTTCTTTTCTAAACGTTTACTGAACTATGACAGCTGGTCATGGAATTCTCTGTTTTTCCCAAAGTAAATTCCTATTGCAGAAGAAACATTTTGACAGCAAAAATCTCCACTGTATGGAAAAAAAGGAATATCTATGAATATATAAGCTCGCAAAAACAAATCCATCAAATTATTCATCAACTCATGCAGACAAGTCAGTAACTGAGTCTGGTTTTATTAAATTTCCCTAATGGATTTTAAAGAAAAATATCAGTTCCAGCATATAATGCATGTAAGTAGTTGTTCTTGAGGCAATCTGCATAAATTATTTGTAAGATAGCTAGAAAAAGAATAGGACTTTTTTTTGCAGTGCTGAAATTATTTTCAATGAACAGCTGCATTTTGTACCTGCACAATAAAAACTGCAATAATACACAAAGGTAGCATCTCAACTCCACAAGTTAGCTCTCTTTACCAAAATGTTAAGTACTTGCAAATGCCACTTGCCACTGTTGAATAGTTTTATACTGATATAGGAAAGCGTTACAGAAGTTTATAGTTCTTTTAGAAATGTCATGAAATATACAGACCAAACACCAGAATATCATAATAAAAATAGCATTTAATAGAGGATGATATGCTTTCTGTTAAAATTCTAAAGAAAGTTCCCAGAAAGGGTTGCATGACCTACTGAAATATTACTGCAATCTTACTGGAATTCCAGCTCTGTGTGTGGTTAAGAAGACCAGGAGATGAGGGCTCCTAGAGCTCCTAGCACACTGTTGGTCTTTTGCTTTATTAACTCAGGGCAGCCTCTGTGAGGCTGCATTGTAGATGTCTACTGCTGGTCTGGTTGAGCGTAAAGAGAGTCAAGCCAATGCAGGTGCTGAAAACCAAGTGAGACGTTGCACTCAATCGCTACCTGTTTCTACCTACTGATGGAGTTAAGAGGCTGAGCTCAAATGTAGCTGCTTACACCCTGTATGTCTAGAACTAAGTGAGATGAATCCCACGTTGAAGTGTGTGGGATTTGCTGCAGAAGGGAGAGGCAAGCAATGGCAACAGCCCTATTCATGGTCCTGCTCATTACTGATGGACTCTCCTCTGTCACTTTTCTTTGGTTTCTACGAAGGAGACGTTGTCCTCACCAACACTACCATCAAACTCAGTATAAAGGGCTAGAAAGGCTGAGTACCTAAAATGAACCCTAAATTCCACACAGTGGCACCTAAATAAAGGGCTGATTATGACTTATGCTAAGCAACAACAACACCACATGTCTCCAGAAGGACACTGAAATATCCAACTCTGACAATTTTACTCTAAATCCTTGTGATCTGTGGCAATGTGGAAAAAATAATTTTGTAGCCTATTTATAATCTGTAATACTGTAATTACATTATCTCTATTCTAAGAAATAAATGCTTACATCTCAGACCACCAGTTTTACCTAGAGCAAGGTATTAGCGCTATTGCTTTAACAAGCCTATACCTCAGAAAAAATCTGCCTTCTTTTTTTTTTCCCCCAAGTTGCACTGAAAACTATTAGTTTGCAGGATCCTGCCAGCCTCTGAGCCCTCCTCAGCAGTTCTTATTTGTTTTCCCCATTGGCTTCAGTGGGAATTTTTGCCTGTTCTAAATTAACTGTAAACATTCACAAAAAAGTCCTAGGCAGCATTGTGTGTGGCTCAGACAAAGCCATCTGCTCAATGTGCAGCCATACGTTAGAAATGAAAATAAAACAACAACAAAAAGCAGAGTGTTAGGAAATAATAAGAGTTAAGATAGAACAGACTATATAGAAGGCATTTATAATATTGTCCTATAAATCAATAGTACGCCTTCAGTTTTGATCTTGCTTACTGTCTGTCAGCACTTCTCACAAAACCGATAGCAGAAATACAATAAACTGAAAGGGGTTAAAGGCAAGTGATCAGAGGCTGGTAAATAATTCCATGTGTGGAGAGATGTGCTCTATTTATGGGACAGATGAATAAGCAGTGACATGATATAATTATCTTAATATCACATATCGTATAAAGCATGTTAGTCAATTACTCCATATTTCTGGGTTGTAATACAACATCAAGGGGACACCCCGATGAAATAAAAAGACAAAACATTTAAAATGGATGCCAGTGTTTTTATACTGTATAGCTAGCTAATCTTTGTGTCTCTATGTCAGAGAATACTATTGAAGTAAATGCTCTGTAAAATTCCAAGGAGAATTAGAAATGCATATAAACACGAAGACTTTACATATCTTTGTTGGAATGAAAACTGGTAAGAGGCATACCAACCCTCACTTTTTGAGGGCTCAAACAGCTGGTGCCTGCTCACCAGTAGGCAAGCATTTGCCTTATCCAGACAGTAGGGGATTTTAATCTCTCGTTGCAATAGCCAGTACGTATCTGCCTTAAAAGAGCAACCAGTACAATATGATTCTCATATTTATAATGATCAGTACACATAGGCTGTTATGATGAATGCACACGACATAGCAGTTTTTGAACTGGGTAATTTCCCCTTTACTCTGGAGTCAAAATAGGGTAGTGAGGTTGGACATCCTGCCAGATACGAGCATGCCTAGAGAACAGTCAGGTAGCTTAATCAGAGATCCCTAAACATTACTGTAAAAAACTTGGAGCAAAGGAGCTTCAGGCTTTCCTACAGCTAGAAGGCTCTGCCTGCATTATCAAAGTAACAGACGTTCCCTCTAAAGGCAACACTGTTCCAGTAGTAGTTATCTAATGTCTACAGTAACAGTTGCATTCCTGCTATTAAAACATAGATTCCACCGGAGCTGCTATCTCACATAAACCGTGTCAGATTGAGTTAACCCAACTGAAGAAGGTGACCACTGCTGTTAAGTGTCCTTAGCCTTGCACTACTTCTTTAGTGGTTGCCTCAAAAGATTTCTAGATTGCTCATGCACAGATTGTGTTCACTTGGAAGCAGTGACTGGACTGCATAGACCTGTCTGTGTGCACGCAAGCATAACCCTCACCCCCATGAGTAAAGGCTGCAAAACAGGAATTATGGTTGGTGTATGTGCTTCAAAATATGTTGCTTCTTAGTTTGCTGTCTGATATCTGTACCAAGCAATTGAAATTGCAGTCATGACATGATGGTGTCAAGTATCTCCAGAAATTCACGGAATATATACAGACATATATATATATATGTCTGTATATATTTCTTTCTTTTTCTTCTTGAACGATGTTTTTAGTTTGTGTGTTTCTTCTAAATCTTATTTTAAGAATTATACAAGGGCAGTGGCATACTAGTTACCACATAAAGAATATAGAGCCTGTTATATATGAAGATTTTTTTTCATTCCATAATTTGCAACCACAACAGAAAATGTTCTAAGAGGAATTTTTTTTTTCATTTCTACATTCCTGCAAATACAGCGATCTTACTTTCACTGATCCTGTGCAAACACACTTGCTTCCTCAGGAGTTAAAAGCTGTCCATATGCCTATTGCCTTGTACCCGAAGTCTAGCTGAGTAGCGAACTGCACAAGAAAAAACAATATATTGAAATATCTGTTTCACAGCCATGAACATCTGTCTCCTCTTCAAAAGTAGCATAGTGTAATCTGGATATATATTCCCAGAGTGGAACTTTGGTAATTCAGATTAGAAGCAATTCTTGATGTTTTAAGGAGCCTGTTTATTACAAAAACAATTACACAACCCACCAGCACAGTACACAGAAAGGGAGAAGTAGAAGTTTATTTAGCAAGAAGCCTCCTGGCAGATGCCAGAACAACTGGGGCAGCTAAATTGGCTTGTACCAATAACTCTTTCAGCCAGCTTGTAAAAAAACCTTCTGGGTTTAAGCCCTCTGCATATTCAAATATACCAATCACCCCAACATGTCTTGTGTGGCTTAGACATACTAGTTCATCCACTTTATTCCCAAAAGTTTTATTACCCTTCGTAACTGCTCTCATTATTGCCTCGTCTGCTGTATAGAGCATTTTTGGATCAGTAAATATTTACAATTTCAGTCCTGTTTCCCATGAAACAGAGCCGCTTTTGAACAATGTATTGAATAATATTTGAAATGCTTGGGTCAAAGTGCAGGGAACTAGCACTGATGTATCTGCAGGTTTTAATTCAAGAATTGCAAGTGTAACATTTTTGCACATGGGCAGGAAGGCCTTGAGCTTTCTGACTTGGAAAAAGGTCTCTTACTACCCTCATGCTTCCTTTTGTCCCATTTTCCATACCAGAAAATGACATGGGTGTGAATAACTACCTTAATTTCCAGTCTAATTTTGTTTAAATTGTTGCATTACCTTTGGATATTTTATTTCACAGTTATTGTTTGGTAAGCTTCACAGCCATACACCAAGCTTTGCTCTGAATTCTATTTTCTAAGTTCTACTGGTTCTATTTCTAAATAAATTTGAAAGATTATATTTAATTCAGGAATAATGTAAATATAGTTCAAGTTGTATTTCCACAAACACTGTAAAGTCTTCAGGGCATGCAGCCTGTAGTCAGTATTGTTAAAAGAAACCCAACTTGCATAAGTAATTCAAAATAAGAATTTTAAGATATCCATTTTCCCCCATATTATGTAAAAATATCTGTTTCAGCACGGGTATATTCATTATGACAAGCCTTTTGATGTAATAGTAAGTTATTGAATTTCCTTAAATACATGAAAAGCTGATCTTAGTTGTTTGACTGTGATTTGCTTAAATTGTCTCTTTTCATTAGCTTAAAGTTAATAACGTGATAAATATTTGAGTCAGGAAAGTAATAATTTATTACACAGAAGGCCAAAGCTTGCTCAGTTACAACTGCAAATAGCCTATTAGTCATAAGTGCAATTGTAGAGCTGCAGCTGAGAAGAATTTTGAACTGTACATAATTTTCTGCAAGATAATTTCCCTGTTATTAAGAAGCATAAAATGGCAAATTGCTTACTGAACCTTTTCAAAAAATTATACTAAGCCAAAGTTCCTTAGAATCTCTATTCATCTGTAAACTAGTCTTAGTTTGTAGTGATGCTGGCCAGCTGTGCCTTTCATTCGTATCAAATCAGGTGTGGCTGCTCAGCCAGACGTCTCATTTAGCATGGCTGCAGTTTTCTCACCGTAGGTAACAACATGGAAAATTATGCTTAATATTATTTCATTTAATATTTCATTTACCGTTCATTTTATGATTCAGCAGGATAAATTCACTTCTGCTCCTAGGAATTTGCAACTGTAATCATCTAACCTGTGGAACACAAACTGCAAAATGCTATTTTTCCTCTGCTTGAGGCATTTTTTTTTTCCCAAGATGCCACTTTCCTTTTCGGGAATTACTTAAATGCCATTTTACAAACACTAGGACAAAGCCAGTAGCCCATCCCAAGATTAAGGGTTTCCCTGAAATCCACGAACACGTTGTTATTTCTTCCTGTTTCAGTGACCCAAACAAAGCCTGTGCCTCAAGGAAGTTACAAAGCTGAGGCACGCAGAGAACAGCACAGGACAGTTAGAAGACACTAGAGAAGCAATTCACGGGAGCTTTTTTCCCTTCTTCCCTCATATATGATCAAGGGATCAGGAGGACTGACCTGGTTCTCACAACAGTCAATGGGTGAACTCGTGATTTCTCCACCTGCTCAGTGACTCTAAGACAAAAGTGGAAAGAAATGAAGAAAGAGAGTTGGGCTGACATCAGTATGATGTCGTCAGCAGTATGATGTCATCAGCCTGTCAGTACCATGTCTTTACTGTGGACGCAGCAAAGAAAAGGTGTGAGACAGGGTTGTGTAGGGACATGGTGAAAATATTTAAACAGTCCATATTAGGTAAGGGGGAGCAAACAGCAGCCACAGAAATGAGGAGGGGAAGAGCCTGACAGTAAAGGAGGAAATCAGTAGCAGTTGAAGTAAGGCTGTACTTAAATTTTCAGTAATGTGTAGATTAATGTGACTCAAAGACAAACAGAAAAGACTGAGCGTGGGTAAATATAAACAAGTGAATCCAGTCTAAAATCCAGCAAATAATTTCAGTTCAAAAACAAGCATGTAGAAAATGAAATACTAGGATAAATACAATGCTTTTGATTATTTTCCCTGAGCAGCACTGGTGTTTGTAAAGGCAGTCAGGATAACTTCAAAAACAAAAACTCTTTTCTCCACAGCACAGTAATTAGATATATTTACTTCTTGAGTGAGCAAAGACGTGATGACTCAGAAAAAATAGCAAAGAAGTAAATGACACTTATAAGGAGCACAACCTAATGTGCTTAGTTTGGCAGCTATTTTTAAATCTGCATACATCACATTTACACTTTAGAAAAGTTCTCTACGCAAGCATCCCACTCCAGTTTTGTCACAATTAAAACAGAGTTCAACCTGATAAGAAAAACATAAGCTGTTGTTGGAAATGGTTCTGGTGATTTGGCAAGTCATTAACTTCTCTTGAAGCCGATACTAACGTAAGGCCGTGGTGGAAAGAGATCCTGAGCCCCTGTATATTTCTATATAGTAGAAAGCGTGCAGGCAACATGGAGATTCCTGAGACAACAGCCTCGCTTAACACAGAGTCATATTTCTTGTGAGTGATGAGATTGGCACGTAGTGATGCAATTATTTCTCTAAGTTCAACCTCATGCAAAATCATGTAATCTCTGTAGTGGACTTTGGTCATGCTTGCTGTGCCTGACCCAGGTTCAGTTCTACCTGATGAGCATGTGTCCGCATTACAGGTTTGTCTCTCAGTTCTTTTCAATAGAAAAATAAATACACCATAATTGTAAATCTTTGTTTTGGTCCTTCTCAGGGTACAAAAATTCAAAAACCCAATTTAACTGTAAATAGCACCATATTGTACTATAAATACAGTTTAAACATATCTCGCTTCACGGGTGTATTAAAAATGCAGCTAGTTAGGAGATAAAGGAAACCAGAGATTGCGAAGGCTGATTGGAGTTAAACTGTGCAAAGTCTTGCAAACAGCTGTTGAAGACAATGTTTTAATGTATTAGGCATTCATTTTGAAAGAGCAATTTGATTGCAAGTTAGCTGAAATTTTCAAATACCCTGAAAGATCAGATCCTTTGCCCTCCATGAATTTTTAAAAAAGAGGAAAGAAAAAGAAAGGAGCACACAAATCAACAGGTTTTTGAAATAGTGGGGAAGAGAAGTTATCAATTCCATTTAATGGGCCATATCATAGAAGGGCACCTATTAAAACATTTAGTTTTCAGGATCTCTGAAAGCTCCAAACATGAAAGCGTGTAAATAAAAACTGCACAACCTATTTCTTTCAGAATAAAATAAAGATTTGGATTGCACTTTCAGTTGTTTTTAGCTCTTCTTTCCTAACATGCTAATGAAACTTCTATATGACTGCTGTGGACTTTCACAGCAGAATGTAAAATGATAGGCAATTGTCTGAAGGTCAGAGAGAATTGCCACTGGAGGAAACCGCCACAGACGATACCTGAGACCTCTGCACCGGAAAATCAAATAATAGCCAAATAAAACAAATATGTTTTGTATGTGTTAAGTTTAATAATATTTGAAGGCAACTATGATTGAATATTACAGGGAATATTGCAAAACAACAAAGATTTCATGCACTGAAGCAACTGAAAATTAGGGGGAAAATGAGACAGGGATCTTTGTGGAAGAACGAGGGCCAAGTTGTGGTAATTCCCAAAACTATAAATTAAGAATACTGAGACAAGTAAAATCTGCACTGATCAATATGCTGTCAGACAAATTGGTAAAGAGGCCTTACAAAAAATAAGAAGAGGCTATGGCCAAGGCAAACAATTGAAAAGTCTTGAAAAAAACTACATAAGAATATGATCTTTTTTTGGCAAATATAGGCCTCAGTGTTCTACCCTCACTGAAATTCTTAAGCGACTGAGGAACCTAAGGCCAACTTTGAAGTTTTGTGTTTTATTGATGCCAACCAAAAAAAAGAAGAAAAGAAAAAGAATATCACTGGCTATTCTTGCACTTACAGTGGAAAAGCCTATTTTATGCTGCATAACCAGTTCAACTCAGACAAATGAAACAGCTGTACAAATACATAGATGTATACAGCATCTTATAAGGCTGTACAGAAACATATTGACATTAAGTACAACTGTATCAGCATGTATTTTATAAATACTAAAAACTGAGGAAAAACTCTAGCACAGTATTTCTATACATCTGTAATAGATTAGTCCCACTCCTATTGTAGAAATGCTTTGAACGCTAGCAGCAGGTTTCAGCTTTCTAATTTGGTTACATCAGGAGGAGTTAGACAGCTAAACCTAATCCCCACTTCGTTCCACGCGTCCCGCTCCCCTCACAGGCCTCCCCATGTATCTTGCCCCAGCAGCCACACTAACAAAATAGGGAAAACTCCCCTGACAGCTAAGTTGCTGCTCTTGCACATACACAGGATTAGCCTCTCTGCCAATTTAGCTATTATCTGTCTAATCCCCCTTTTTGAATAATCATCTTCTTCATGCCACGCATCTAAGTCCTATCCAAGCCACCTAATCAAGCTACGGCCGTAACTAGTTCACCCCAAAGATCTAGTTGGAAGCTCTGAAACTGGAAATGAGTCTTGGTATGAAAGATACCCAACTTCTCCTGGGTTAGCAGATAGCGTGAGTGGAGCCGAGGGGGTGATGAGTTTCTTTGTGAAGGCAGGCGTTAGAAGAGATTAGACGTGGGTGGGTTTGAATATTGCGCTCAGGAGGGACCTGAGGTGACAGACAAGGATTAGGGAGAATTGTAGCAGGTGAACATGGAACAGGCAGGGATCGAAAAGCCTATGGGGTAGGTCAGGAAGTGGAAGGCCAGAAGAGCAGGGGGAAGGCAGGAGATAGGCTTTAACAGTTAACCGTCCCATTTGTACTGAGTCATGGGATCAGATCCACAGAGAGATTAGTGACTAGACTGAAAAATCTGCCTTCACCTGTTTCATGTGCCTTAGCCTTAAAGCCTTAGCTTCCCAGCCTCACAGCATCAGGGAGGTTTTAGGGCTGAAAGCAGGCAGTGCTTGTGGTTGGGTTACTTCCTGTAAGGCCCCTTGACATTTTTGATCAGTGGCTCCTCTGAACACACGCAGCGTGTGGCCTTCTGGATGCTGCGGAGGTTTGTAGAGGTAATCTGCAAACAATCAAGGGGGGGGAAGGTATTAATGGGCTTGTGGCTCTGAGCTCAGATGACCGGGACATGTAGGAATTACAGAAAAAAAGGCAAATTTCCCCCTAGACAGTGCCCTCACCTTCACCTGTGGACAGCAGACCTGTGCTATGAAAAAAAAAACAAAAAACAAACCCATGCAATAATGCACTGATGTCTGACTTAAAATCCTAGAGTTCATATATGATGCCATTACCTGGTATCAGTCTGGCCTCCCCTGGCACTTCAGTATGGAGCATTTTCCAACATCAACTCTTTGGCGGCTCCTTTCCGTCTTTTACAACCGCCCTCCATTTCTTCTCTCAAGCCTTCTCCTCTAGCAGCAGCAGGACTACAAAAGTTGCCTTTTCACTGGACTGATGCACAGTGGCTTAATCAAACTGTTCCCTTACTTCTTCAACAGAAGTGGTGCCTAATCTCCCCCCATCCTCTACAGGTACCTCAGGCCCTCACAGAATCAGAAAAATGCTTCACTTAACCCACACAGAAGCCGACTCCATGACAGACTAGAATTTCAGGCACCGCCTTCACTAGCCTAGTGCTCTCCCAGAGAATAAAACACCACTAATCAGCAGGAAACTTTTACCTAGAAATTGGATTAAGAAAATGAGAAGTGTAAAGTGAATAAGCTCTTTCTCCCAGGTCTCATGGTAGCCTGAATTGGAAGTGAAAAGAAAGAGAAAGGTTAAATGAAGAGCAGAAGATGATTAGTGCCTATCATTCCAACACAGACAGGAGGCAGTGTCCTCCAGACCTCTGCTTTTTGCTATGTCAGTGCAGGTCTGAACCTTCATTATTGGAGGCCTTGGTCTCCAGCCCCACAACTCCTTTGCTCTTAGAGCCCTGAGGAGATGAGCAATGTTTCAGCAACAAGGGACTGGCCAAGAAGTGGGAGTCAGTAGACTGTTTCACGAGGTCTTCCTCAAGTATAGACCTGCTGGGGTTTGAGCTTAATGAGTCAGGTCAGGCCTTACTAGGGTTCTTGCTTGGTGGACTCCTGCTACTGTGGGATGGGTCTTCTGTGACTTGGATTTGGATCCACAAGAGAATAATTTCCAAATCATAAAGTTGCTTTGTACTACTGAACATCCCCATCAGATGCACACAGATGCACATCCGACGTGCTTATAATCCCCAGACAGGACAGGAAGGTAGTGGGGAGTTGGATCCGTGGTTGCATTCAGCTAGCTCAGGTTGGCAGAGAAGGCTTTGTGCTGGCCCAAAAGCAAAATGGGACCAGGAATTTGCTGGTGATTGATTCTGGTGGGTTGGGAGGGAGAGGGTGACCAGCCCAGAAGCTAGAACCTGGCAAAGCTGCTTCTTACCAGACCTGAGATGTGCCCTTTACATGATGGTCTAGCCACCTGCCATACTTCTCTTTGGAAGAGAGGAAAGCTAGTTGAACGGGATTTCTCCACAGGCAGAAATCAGCTGAGTAATTTGGGGATCTCTTTAAAAGCTCTTTGGCTGGCCAGCTTGGGGAAGATGCATCTGAGCCTAGAATTTACATCTCCAAAAGGATTTAGAAACCAAACTGCCATGAAGAATGCCTAAATCCAAAACATGTGTCCTAAGTGGCTTCATAGGCCTAAAAATAAATGGATGTCTGTGTCTGAGCATACAGACATTTCTACCAGAAATGCCAACAGCTGCCTGCTGGGCGCAGCTGAGAGCTGCAGGTTTAGCACTTCCGTGTCTATCTTACCTGCAGAAAGTGATCCAGTCAGTGAACTCAGAGCCTGACTATGTTTTGAGACGTATATATCATGGCTGTGTACTGCTCCCATCCAAAAGGGACTACAGGACTCATAAAAAGTGATTATAGGACTCAACCGGGATGGAGGGAGGGAGAGCACTTAAGAAAACATTTGACCGTCTCATTGATAATAAAGGCCTGAATGTTCCAATTTACGTTTTTACACACTACCTTTTCAGGAGGCAGAAGACAAAACACATATACCCAAATGCACATTGAAGCCTTTCAGAGTGCCTCTAAAGAAAAAGTCCAAACCACAGGCTGTACTTCAGCTCAAGCTACTGAAAAAGGCCAGTGAGTTTATAAGATAGCTCTACTCCAACATAACTGCCTCAGTGCAAGAACTCAGAAGTACAACAGTTTACCAGTTCAAACCATCATGCCCCTCCCCAGTCAAGATGGCTTTATCATTAAAATTTCCACATATCATGGAACATCTGTGAGACTCCTTAGGCTTCTAAGCACAGAAGTTACTTCTGAAAACTGAGCACCGTCCTTTGCAATCCTTTGACCAAATTCTGATATCTGAGGTGCAGCACTGTACATGAACAAGCTAGATTTTTGTTACATAAAATAAAGGCTGCCATACTTTTTATTGGACTAGCGTTATCAGTTAGATTCCTAAGAGTAGTTACAATAGAATCAAGTTACAATGTCAGTGTGATAAAAGGTATCACAACATTACTTTGTCCTTTTTACCTTATTCATTCACAGATTGAAGTTTCCTGGCTTTCTGTCAAAAGAATTGGTCTTTTAAGAATAGAAAAGACCAATGTCATCTTTATACAGTTTGGTACTTCATCTTGAGTAGCCCAAAGATTAACAATATCAGTGATAATTGAGTCAAAGGCGTCTATGGAGTACGCTAACAACAAAATAGACCATGGAACAAAAGACGGGTAATTCAGCAGGACACAACTGCTGAATAATCATTTTAACCTCACCACGGGTCATGATGGCAAATAAAATAAATAAAAAATGAATGGGTTTAAAGAAAGGAGGGGGGAAGGAACGACAATGTACTCAGAGAGAACTAGGCAATTTTGAAGAAATATATGTGCAGAACAGAAACTGTAGAGCTGTTAACAGGAGAGAAAAATCAATTTTACACCATATAAAGGGATACACTTACATCATTATGATTATGTTGGGAAAGGATTAGAATTTCACTTTCTTCAAAGCGTTCTTGCAATGTGTCATATGATTCTTCCTTATCTGATGATCATGATGATGCATAAAGAATAGCACCTCTCCAGCATCACTCTATTCAGTTACAGACCACCTTGTCTCCCTGAGCTCCCTGCCTGCCAGATCTCATGTCTTTGTTTTCCATAGGTAAATTTAATTAAAACAGCAGAAGTGGAGTTATAATGGTTCACAAACAGCGATGGTAACCAAAGGGGAAAAAAAGGGGGGAGGGAGTAGAAAATGCGTGTATATTCAGAAGTTCAATAGCATTAGGTAGCCAGATCAATCCTAATATTGGCATAAGCAAGTAGTACAGAAGAAAGGAAAACCTAAACAGCTGAATTCAGATATTGATGGCATAGGAAGAGGATAACAAAAGACACCTCACTGAAATATAGACACGAGTCACCACTATAGAAAATACAAGTGTTTCAGAAATGAGGTAGTTAAACAATTATCCACTCACTCTTTCTTTAAATACAGTTTAAAGTGTATCACTCCGATCTGGGTACGGATGCAAAATGGGATTGCACCTGTGGAAGAACAGGGTTGGCCAATGCCCACAAGTAAATCCATCCTGCCTGCCCGGACTAGAATGCTTCCATTTCACCTGATTTTAACCTTTTTCAATTCCCAACTACTCCATCCATGCTCGCCCAGAAGGGAATCAAGCAGCATAAATCCTGCCTCTAAAGCCAACTCCCTCAGACTGTGGAAGATGTGGAGGTGGCAGGTGGGAACCTCATCCCACATCCTGTTCTCCTCCAGGGTATACTCGATGGCTTTAGCACAGCACCTCAGTGACTGTGCTTGCTGAGGAAAACTCCAGGGATATAATATGCAGGCAGGTAGCCAACAGTTTGATGCTTTAGCAGTTATAACCACTACTTCAAATCATATCTGGCAACATATAAAAACCAGATTTGAGTATAGTCCATTCTGCCTTGGAGGCAGGTGTGCGGGGGGGGACAGCCATGCTCTCCACCAATGGCATCTCCTGACTCGTTTCAAGTACTGTCACCTGGGGGTGACAGAAATCACCTGGGGGACAGTTAACTGCAACGAGGTCCATATTAGAAGAATTACCTTCACCTCTACCCAAGCACTGGCAAAGTCAGCTAAAGGGGAATTACAGTCTCCACTCCTTCCACCTGTTACCTTAGCTCTCCACTACTACTGTTTTCTCTAGGACAGATGTTGGCCTCCTCCCTTTCCTTCTTTCCCTACCTGATGCGGACACTAGGAATTGCAGAACCTCAAAACAGTTGACAGTCGGGCTTTGCATGATATGTGTGTTTGTATGCTGATTGAATGAATGAGGAGATAGTCGCTAGGTGAGCTGACTGTGGCTTACAAAGGCTGCAGTGCCGTGCGCACGCTCGGGCTCCCTTGCGGCAAGGCTCGCTTCCAGCTACCACTTTGAAGCAGATCTACCTAGGCCTTCTCCTACACTGAACTCCTCCCCCCCGTCTTCCCCACCTCAAATTTTAAGCTCAGAAAAGCTAAATTTTACCTGGCTGAGAACTCGGTACAATTTACAAACTAGAAAAAAACCTCATCAAAGGAAGCAGGGAAAACAGAATGAACTCTTTGCCATTCAGTTATCTCTCTGCCTACTGTGGAGGCAGGTCCTTCATTCCAGCCAGTTCAGTAACTGAGAAGCAGAAAGCTCTGCCAAACACCATCCCCGCCCCTCTCTGTAGGATGGTTTTTTCCATCACCTCCGAGGCTTGGCTGTCTGCTGCCTGATCCTTCCTTCACCCTTTTGGTTGCTCCGAGATGCAAGCCCAGCAGGTCTGCATGGCTCTACTCACCTCCCAGTCCTGCAGTCTCTCCCAGAGTCTGCTCAGTAGCTCTTCAGGACAAGCCAGCATATCCACCCAGCTTCTCAAAAAAATAAAGGCAATTTATAACAAATAAATCAAATATGCTCTAGCTGCCGTAGTTACAGCTGAGCTTTGCAGTAGGGCTGAAAGGCCAATTTTCTGAGACCAGAAAACAGGCAATAGGACCTGAAGCGTTGTTGATAGTCCTGGATAAATGCTCTGTGTAGCTGAGATGTACTTTATATGTTCAGAATGAGCCCCTGCAATTTTTTTTGCACTGCTCTAACTTGCAATAAAAAACTGTTATATGTATCAAAAAAATGTAAAAAACTGTATAAAAATGAGATATGTACATTATGTATTACTTATAATGTCTTGCATTATTTATAGATACTAAATAAAAAGAAGCTTTTTCCTAAATGTCTAACAGCCTAGATATAGCAGATTATAACAATTATTGCTTCAAGCTTTTGCTATGACTTTAAACAAACATTCTGATAGCTAAATTTCAGTAAGTGACTAAGATCTCATAATCATTCTGGGGAACAGGTATTCCCCAAGTTCCCGCATACTAACCACAGATTAACTCCAGGAGGAATATATAATCTGCATATATCACTCCAGAAGGAACCTAAACTTCAGACTTGGGCACAAGTCAGTGGTAATTTTGTTTCAGAATAGAGAACCATCTATCAAATATGAAGTCAATTATAGTGTCTGTGTATTATTTAAAGGTATTTACTAAAAGAAAAATGGTGAAAAGCCTATGTCCTTCAGCTGAATGTTAAGAATATAAAATAGTGCACTATCTGGTCTCTAAACAATAAAACCAGCAATATGATAGGTGCTTGATATTTCTCTGAAGACAAATCACTTATGCTACAGCTGATTCTTCAGTAATACATACCATGAACAGAAAAGTTCAAGGGTACAAAATAACAGGCAAAGCAGCTGGTTATTGGGATAATGACAGCCAAAGTCAAATAAAAGCTGAGGAAAGTTTTACCTGAGGTTAATGAACTGGCATATAGATGTGTTAAAACCCAAAACCAAAAAATCTATAGAAAAATCACTGGCGGAGCTCTCAGCTCTATTGTAATGCTCTGATCTTGAAAACAGGAGCACATCAATTTGAAATGCTCAGGAGAAAAGTCCTACCTCTGTCCTGCAGTGCAGAATCACAAGCTTTTTTCTGCTCACCGACAGCCTGCTAAGGTCTTGCTCTTTTACCAGGTGCCTAACTTGGCACAGTACAATGTAGCTCAAGGATCCCTGCCCAGTGGGCCAATTCCAAACTTTGCAGTCTATGAATGTGATCTCAGCAGAGATTCCCTAGCTGTGGCAGAATTTCAGCAGCTCAAATCTGCTTTTAGCTCTTATTTAATTAGCCAGATTTTCTTTTGACGCTGTGATACAAGGCAAATACAACAAGGCAATTCATCTAAAGCATTTGAGTGAAACTTTGCATTTCAACTTTCTCCATAAAAATCAATGCTAAGAGATTTGTACCAATATCTCAAGTCTCCAAAGACTCAACCCCAGTAGCAGTCAGGAGATTTGACTGGCAGCCACCTCCTCAAAAATTGGAAAAGAATGCTTAATGCTCTGGCAGTCACAATCCCATTGCTATCACAAAAGCATAAGCTTGAAGAGCAGATGACTCTGAGGTATTGGCATAACAATCTTTCAGTTCCATATTATTTTAATGTAGTGTTGCTACATGTTCTAGTTTTTGTTTTCATTTGAATAGTCATTATAATGATTTGAAGTAGGCTTTAAATCTTAAAAGATTTTCTCTCAGAAATGAGCAGTGTCTCTACATTTTAAAAGAACATTTTCTCAGAAGGAGATTGCAGCTGAAGGAACTGAGAAGAGTAGTCTCACTGGACTACAGAAGGAGGCAAAGAAGATTTCTAGTCATTTTTGCAATGTATTATCTTCTTGAAATAAGATACAGTGGAGATGTATTTACACTCATTTTGAAACCATGGTAGAATGGTTGGCCCATTTAAAGCTGCTCATTTAAAGATGCAGCTAATTGACTTTCAAATGATCAAATCTCTTAATAATGGGCATGAGAAAGGCAGAGAAAATGTGGAACATGTTATAGTTCCCAAGTCAAGCCTGCAGAAGTCCACACATTTTAGGTTTCAAGAGCATGTCTTTTTAAATTACAGGTTTCAGTCCAACAGCCTGTGTTCAGGGTAGTGAATTGTTAAACTAAACTGTTTATTGACATTTTTTAGGCAAAACTGGAAGAGAAACTGATTTTGTTAGATGTTGGTATGCTCTAAGATTGAACGTACCCAAAGAGATTTCAAATGAAGCCTACTGCCTTACTAATTTGCACACCAGGCTTTTTTTTTTTTTTTGCTGGATAGAAACCTTAGTAAGAAGCGACTTAAACCTTGGGAGTTGCTAGGCATAACTCTAGGCCAGCATGTGCCAAACATGCCACAGCACGACGTCTTTAGTTGTCATACAGCATACTGTGTATAAGCAATTGGCAAGCCTCTTCTCCCCCTACCTCCCAGGACTTTTCTTATTGAATTGCTCTATAGTGTATCTTAGCCTAATTGAACTCATTACTTAAGGGACTACTCTGTCTACACAAGTATTCAGGAAATATTATTCCTGAATAACCGTGTGCATATTCTTATGCTGGAACAAGAATGGGCTAGACAACAAAATTAGATAAAATGATGAACAAACAAGTCGTAAAAGATGTTCTACCCACCTAGAGAAACCCCTTAGAAACCCTCCAGGGAGCGATTCCCTTCTCACACGCCAGAGCAGGTGGAATAAGCCCAGCTTCCTGGGAGCGTGCAAAGTGAAATACAAAACCATGCAAGACAAGTGAAGTTCCTAACGACAAGACGGAAGCTAAAAAGAGCAATCCGATAAAAAAATGAATTTCAAAGACTTTACAAATGCACCTACCCGAAGGTGGGCTGGAAGCGGACGCCATCTAAAAGCACGTTTCTAACCACAGGATGAACGAGGTGGTCACAGCAGAAAACAGCTGTACAGCTACAGCACAGACCACGCGGGTGTAGGTGCTTTCATCTTCCACTGAGGCTTACATGGCACAACCGAGGGGAGAGCAGGGCCTTTGCTGTCACCCAGGATGGAGGAGGGCCGGGGCAGGAGGCCGGGGGCCCTCGGCACCTTCCCATGCAGCCTTGGCACGGCTCCCACACTGTGGGGTTTTGTGGCAGGGGGGGCCAAGGGCCAGTCCCAATATTCACTTCGGATGTAACCCTCTCTTTGAAGGGGGGGTGAGAGGGTTTCCAGCGGTCTGGCCGTAACCTCTGCTGGCCCAGACCTGCTCTGCCTGCGAGTGCAGAGGGACCCTGCGTATAGCATGTTTGCTCCGGCATGTCACCGATAATTGTAACGGAAAAAGGGCACAGAACGGTTCGCAGTCGGAGGGAAAGACAAGCGACCTTGCGCTGGTGAAAAAGTGAAGATTTAGGCACTCTGGCCTTTTGCTGTTGCTTACATCAGGGTAAATCAGGAGTGATTCAGTAGAAATTGGAATAATACCTGTGCTGGGTGAAAGAGATTAGAGTAAAGCCTTTTATAGCGCGCATTATTAGCATCTGCTAAGGGCCACTTTCCTTCCTACTTTGGAGCCCTGTGATAAGCTTCAGAAATATTGAAACATTCTGTTTTTTTTCTGGGACTGCGGAGCAGGGGTAAACTGGAAATGCATCTGGGATTTTCACAAACCCTGACCTTCGCTAAACAGTTTGGTTTCTAGAGTTCCCGCCTTGCTAGCTCAACTCTTTACATCAGAACAAGTGTTTCCTGAGCCCAGGAGAGATTCTAGCAAGTAACTGCAACCAACAGCACACTATGCCGCTTTTCTCCCAGGCGCTCTTGTTGACTTAAGGGCATGCTCGTGAAAAAAATTAAGCTCATGATTATTAGGGAAAGTTGTTGGGTTGGTTGTTTAGGAGTATGGTTCTGCCTCTTTATTTTATATATGCATATATGTATGTATGTATGTTTTAAATCTTGTGCTAGTGTCTCAAACTCTTACATTTTCTGTCTTCTGTTCTGGTATGGTACTTGTGTGTGTTGAACACTAGTATTTTTGTGACATCTGTATCGGCCACTTTTCATGTGATATCGGATCCTTTTATTTGTCTCCTATTTAGCACTGCAGATGTAGAAGTAGCAAAAAAAAAAAAAAAGCAACTTAAAAAACAAAAACCCCAGATCAATTCCTCTACAGGAAATACCTATATGCATACCAATTGGTTTTGATCAAAGATCTGTTTCCCCCAATAATTAAAAAGCATTGCAGAAAATTATTGCAGTCCTTTGAGTCTTACTTCTGTCTCAGCACTTTGTGTGAGTAGTTCCACTGAAATAATAACCAAGTTTAAGTTTATTCATTATTACAATTTACCTGTTGCATACAAAAAAACAGCTGCTAGGTAAATGTAACCTTGATGCAGGCTTTTTGGAGAACTAATATACTGATAAAAATCTGAAGTATGGAAAATTCAAAAGTAGTCTGAAAGAGTCTCTAGTTACAAAGGAATTAAGAATGGAACTAGTTATATGCATGTTAGCTATAAAGTTGAGGCTAATGAACTTGAATGAATCAATACGTGAGTCTGGTGCAATTCAGATTGGACAAGCATTTTGAAATCCTTACTTCTCAGTTTCAGGATGATGGATTTTGCTGTGTTGAGTCTTGTGGAATATCTTCTACTCATAGTCCCAATGAGTTATATGAACTTATTCCTCAAATTAGATGTGAGTAGGGACAGCATGACCTGGCTCCAAAAGTAAAAAAAAAATAAATCTCAACAGAAATATAAGGACAAATGTGCATTGTGCAAATCTAACATTGCCTTAAAAGAAAAACATGAAGAACATGGTAATGATGTACAGCATGACAAGGAAACAAAAAAAGAAGAGCACAGCAGCACTACTTTGTAGAGGCGAAACACAAGCTACGTTTCCTTAAAAGAAACAGTGGCAAATGACTTCCTGAAGTGTGGAGGGGTGGGGAGCAGGAAAAATGTGGGCTGCAGAAACTACCAAGCTCGTTCAGTAATCTACCCTCTACATGGTTGGCATGCAGATACTGTAATAGGATTTTTGATAACATATATAAACCTTTCCTCTTAATGTATAATACCCGATAGTTTACTTGGGTAAATTGTGGAGCACTGGCTACCCACTGTAAGTGAAGGTAGCAGGATCTGGTGCAGACTGGTGCCGAATGCTGGAACAGATGTCCCTGACTCAACGACACAAGATACATTGGCAACTGTTTGAAGATTTAACTTACGTTAGCAAGTGCCTTAATATAAATCCTGTTGATTTCAGCAGGACTGCAGACTAAACTTAAGTGAAGGACTAAATTCTAATTCTTAAGTGATCTAGAAAGATTCTGAGAAGAGTCATTTAATAGGAAGTGGGCAGATGAAAAGGTAAGTCCCATTCACATTTTAGCTATAAAACTCTAATCTGCAAAGATGTGTTCCACTCCTTGAGGTACCTGTTTAGAACTGTCCCTACCGAGGATTAAAAAAAGCAAACGCCAGACCAAGCCTCCTATATTGGGCACATCATTCAGAGAGTAAAAGAATAGAAACCAAATGGAAATGTGCCCAAATCTGATGACACATCCTTTTAGGTGCACATTTTATTGCCTGCACACAACAGGTAATAGCATAGGAACTCCTGCAAAGGTGTTCACTTACACCCTCTATCACCAGGCTATCCGAACAAAGTGCATCTTGTAGCAGAGCAAGTACCAGCTGATTAACACAACTGCCGGAGCCCCAGGTGCTACACCACGTACAAGGAAGGCAACGCAGTGCAGACATGCTGGTGGTTAACCAGTAAGAACCGACTCGCGGAAAGACATCAGGAATTTCCCAAGGAGAAAGAGAGAGATGTTCTTTAGCCAAGATTCAACCATCATGACTCATATACCTTTACTCCATGACATGCCTGAGTGAACTCAATGGGACTAACATCACTGAGGACACCTTAAACAAATCTGAAACAAAAGGTTTTCCTTAAACTCAAAGAGAAAAAACAAGAGTATCAATAGAATTAACTGGGCTAATACATGTAGTGCATGAATGGTTGCATAACAGGTTAATTAACATAATATTGGAAATCAGTTAATTATGTATTATCTATACAAAAATATTAAATATAGTATGCTAGTCTGGGAAACATTACTTTCTGTTCAACATCCAAATGACAGCAAGCATTACATTTGGAATTATTTAATCATTTATTTTAATATACTGCTATACAAGGAATGACTCATCCTGAAATAATAGTTTGTTTCAACATAGTCTAAGTAAGGACTCCTATGACTTGGTAAAGCCTTTTAACACATTTGAGACTTAGAAACTTTCCTCGCAAGCCTACATAAATATAATCACAGTGACAATATGTCTTTTCTTGTGTCATGATTTCCAGTTTGTGCGTCTTTACTGAGGGCCAACATCATTTAGCAATGTTTTAGTTGCAACTGAAATGGATGATGTTTGAGTAAAATATGGAACATACATTTTGAAATTAATTTTTAGCAGCTAAAGAACTTTAAAATATATATGTGTTTATAGGTACATGTATATTATATATTTGTGTATAATAATATATACACCCACGCATGTATTATTTTAATGTTTAGCTTTAATAGCAAAAAGTACAGTAGAATTCCACTGATAGCAAGATTTGATTCTAGATTATCCATAGAAAATTGGTGCACTTTTTCCGATAATCAATATAAGCTCAAAACAAAATATGATACCAGATAATTCTCTGCTGTAGTCTAAAATTGATAATCAATTTGAACACCTAAGTAACTGAATGAAATCCACTATAGTAATCAAGTAGATGCCTGATAACGAAATAATTCCATTGGAAAATGTTATTGAGTAAAATTTTGTACCAGTCCCAACTACATGAGTGTACAACATTTAGCGTAAGGGCTCTCAGTCCTGACTGGAGCCCATAGGTACTACTGGAGTACAAATAATAAATAATAGTACATGTACTGTAAACTCTCTAAAATCAGCAATAATACCAAGCATTTTCCATTTTTGAAACACTATACAAACATAAAACTGTTCCTCACAACACCCCTGTGAGGTAGGTACAAAAGTATTACCCCCTCTTTACTGATGGGGTAATTCATCCCAATACTACAAGGTGCTAGTTGACTTTGCAGGGGGAGTTCACTCCCTCCTTCCCAGAGGCCCCAAAAGTATTTAATTATCAAGCAGAATCAGAGTTTAATTAGTGACTTGCCCACATCCCTAAAATGTGTCGGTGGCAGAGCCTGAAGCTTTTGGCTTTCAAATTTATCACTTGGTCAATTGAGCCATTCTGCCTTCTGAAAAAGTAAAATACTATACCTTGGTGCTGCAACATGCACTAACATACTTTTCGTCTAACAAAACTGCTGATACCTTTAGTATCTGCAAAGGAAAAGTGTTTGCCTGTTAGTGTCCGGCTTGTGTAGCAGTTATCACAGTAAAAGTCTCACATTTTACTGCTTTTGCACGTAAAAGTTACAAGTTCTTTTATTCATTTATATGAAAAGGGACCGATTTCTCATATGATGTAGATTTGACATCAAACCCTAAATTAAGGGACACAGTCATCTTTCTCAGGTTCAAAACAGGACCTCCTTTCAAATGGGGAAAACCTTGCGGTGTGCATTAAAATATGAGTATTATCTTTTCCCCCTTACTTTAAAAACATAGTCCAGAGTGCTTTTGCCTAGACATATTTTTAATATAGGATATAGCTAGCCATTGTTTTGATGACATCTAAAAATAAAGCAAGACAGCTGAACCTGGAAGCTGTCCCTCTTGCACCAGTATAAATCTAGAATATTTCCACTGAAGCCCATGGAGTCTCCAGCAGCGTAAAACCAGGCGCAGTGAAATTAGGATCAGGACCTCCGTCTTCCTGGCTGTCTGTGGCTGCTCTATAGCACCAAACTAACAAACTTCGTGCCTTCATCTAAAGGCATGAAACGTACCAAACGTGTGAATGGCACGTTTGTTAGCAGATCCTGTGAGCTAGGCACATACCTGATTATATCACTGATGACTTCGTCATTCATTATGCTAGCGTTACACACAGATGTAAATAACAGGCAGCTCTTTTGACTTCTGCAGAATTAGAGAAAAAGGAAAAAAAATAAAACACAGTATCTTCCAAATGACAGAGTATATGCAGAGAAGTAAATTAAAGGCAGCACAAATGCAGCTTTAGGAAAACAAAATATATGTCAAGAAAGAAAGGACAAAATTGGTAAGGGAATAGATATTATATTGAGGGCTAGTATATACAAAAGAAAAAAACAAGCAGAAAGTAGTTAATGTCAATCATTTGTCATAAATGCTCTCTTTCTAGTAACTCATGGAAAAAAAATTAAGTGAATAGTTTGAAAGCCTTGCTGTAATTTTAACGTTGTAAAATAACCCTCCCCACAAAAAATCATAACCTGAAGTTTTTCCGATTATAGAGTTCCTACATGGCTCTATTTTTAAACATCAATAATTCAGCAGCCTCTGACCAATTTTATGTTTGTAACACATTTTATTATTTGATGTCTTCCTATAATAACAAAAATAGCCCATACATATTTAAAAATAGATACTACTTCTGCTTTCATCTTTTTTTTTTGGGGGGGGGGGGGAGGAAGGAGAAGGCAGGTAATTTTCCTCTTATGTTTCGAACAGAATCATAACTACCAGTGCTCTTTCGCTTTCCTTCTTTTTTGCACATCGCATTGTCTCTCAGCAAGGCTCAGGGATGAATGTGCAGGGACACAAGCACAAGTGCAAACCTAGGGCTGCGGCTGAGTCACCAGAGGAAACTCGTACCTTCTTTGGGTAGGTCTCATAAAGAAGTGTATCTTCGTAACAAGGCCACGGAAGGATGATTAGTACAGATTTTTCTTTTATTTATCTTTTGTCCATTTTAAATGCAGTGGGGAATTCATCACCGGATTATAACAGCTTGAAGGTTAGTCAAATATACAGCTTTCTTGCAGGAGATATTGCATCACATGCCTAACCTTAAGAATGCAAATACTCTCATTTAAATCACCATGAAAAAATAATTTGCTTAAAGTTAGACGTGCTTTGATCAACAAGGGACAAAAAAAAAGAAAACCACAACAACCCCCAAAACGTGGGTTTTCAGGTACAGAATATGTCATTTGGAATGAATGGATGTGAGTTGTCACTTTTTTTTTCCTTAGTATTTCAGAATTTGAACTACAGCTGATAAATTTGTTTCCAAATCTTATCATGCAGCGTAACATGAATATTAGGCAGATGTTTGAACAACATGAGAAGGAAGCTTTCTTTTTTTTGTAGGCAGCATACGAGAAGCATTGAGAATTGCAGGCCATTTGACACAACAGTACTTCCAAAGGCTGCTTTCCCCCCTCAAAAATGTTTTTTCCTTCTACTCTCTTGTGACAAATGCTCTTAAGGTTTTTTTTTCTTTTTTTAATTGAAAAGAGACTTTAATACTTCTACCCCTTTGCACCATTAATATATACTAGAATACCATTTGAATACAAGGTGTCGACCTTGTTCCGATTTTCAGATGTGATGATTAGAAGTCATTGACACCAATCTACCACAAGCGACCCTAGTCTCATATCTTGCTCTGTTATTAGAATAATCAAGGAACGCAATTCAGAAATAATATTACATCCTGCATTTTATTCAATTCCATATGACAAAAATAGTAACCTAGACTAAGACATCCATTTCAATCAGTAGATGTGTCAAGCCAACAAGATTTAATAATAAAAAATATTGGATCTAGGTAACAATTCCCAGCTGGTTCAGGGAGGCTCCTAGCCCTACATGGTATCGCAGTATAAAAATAGTGTCTCTCTTCACCATGCAGAGAGGAATGACCTAACCCTGAATACAAAATGGGGTCAGTCTTACTGTACCATCATCAACCATCTTATTTACAACACTTTACATCTTTTTTCTTTTTTTTTTTTCCTTTTTCCTTTTTTTCTTTTCCTTTTTTTTTCCCTTTAAGTTATACACATCCTTTAGGGAGTAGAGATAACACTACATGGTACCAAATACTAACAAAAAAAAAAGTCACACCAAAAATGACACAGATAAATAAAAACATTCAATTGCTGAAATACAGCAACATTAAGCCACCTCAGTTTTCTTTTTTTCCAATGCTTGGAAACACCCCTAACCACCCACATAGCGTGGTAAAAAGATGTTACATTGTAGAGGTGTTGCAGATATATAATTTTGTTTCTATATAGACGTATATATCTATATATCTCTATCTCACCACTGTAGAAAACAGAGCTGTATAGTTCATTGTTCATTTCCAACAGAAATAAACAGCTAGTAAGTCTTTGAAACTCTTTTCACTCAATTACACGATGGCAGAAATAGTCCATCCTCTTACAGTAATGGTTTTTGTTGGATAAGAAAGATTGTCCTATTTTTCAGTCTCAACTGAGAAGACCTCACAGTCTGATTCTTTCTTCGGGGGCATAAAACTCCTTGTGCTGTTACCCAGCTACCCACAACGTCCCTCAAACAATCCGGCTGGACGGAAGTTCATAGTGTCAGACTCCACCATGCTTGTAATGCACAAAAATGAGGTAGTACACAGAATGTTTACTGTTCAAGTTTTGATTAAGCCCCAGCCTCCTCAGCATCCCCAGCCTAGCTTCTGAGTGGAACCATTCCCTTTATTTACTCGCTGTAATTTAAACAACGCAATCAACATAAAATTATATTAGAGTAATCAGAGTACATTGTGCTTTGGAGTAATCTGAGAAGACAATCAGCAAGAGTTGGGAATAAATACAGGATATTTCTACGTTCCTACTGCTCATGCTGCCCGAGACTTCCTATGTTGTTCGCAGCGTTATTAGGCAGTCAGCATCTTTCTTGTGAGTGTGTGTGAAAGAGAGAGAACAAATTACAGTAAAATTAATCCTACGCAATATTCTCCTTAGTCTATCCTAGGCTTGTATTAATATCGCACTCCTCAGATAAATTTATCAGAATTCTGTTGGGAGTGGTCACGCTTTTAAATAGGCTTTGTAGAAAAATTAAATGAATCCTTTCAGTTTAAGAAACGGCAGGCCCCCTTTTTCCTACGGATCTGACACTTTTCTGTGGCTTTTCTGCTTAGTTAATAGAGATCTCTCATTGCTTGACCTTAAAACAAAACGAGAAACTGTAGCAGGGTTTTCCCCCATATTCTTTAAGTCAAAGTACTATTTATAAAATAGTTTACATCTTTGTTCAGTTGCAAATTATAGACAAACCTCCCTAATACAAAATACTAAAAGTGCAATAGTATAAATTAAGAGTTTGCAACCACATTATACAAACATTACCTTTTTATTGTACAGCTTTGATAACATGAAGTATTTACTCACAACTGTTTATAATGTTGTGAATAATTTATAGTTCTAAGGTTTGTCTGTAACTTGTTTTCCAATCATTGAGCTAAAGTCCACACTACATTTTTTTTTTCATTTAATAGAACAACTGTCCACATAGCAGCTACAAATACTTAAATAAAAAAAAGTTTGTTACTGACAGGTACTTGCACATGAAAAGCATGCTATCTTTCCCAATAAAACTTCACAATTTTGCCGGTATGGAAATAAACCACTTACTGATAGTAAAACAAAACTTGTTTTAAAAAAAAAAAGAAAAAGAAAAAGAAAAAAAGAAAAATCACATAGCCAGATGTATTTTGCAGTACAAAAGCTTCATTTAAGTTTGGGGCTAGTATATTGTCTGTTACCCGCATAATCTTAACATTATAAATACTACAGACAAGGATACTGTAATAATACACAGCATTGGGGTACTAAATCACTTATTTAAGATTAAGATTCCTAAAAACATAGTCCAAGTTGCTAACTAATTTGAACAAAACCAGCAAATAAGTGTGACAGAATGCCATAATGAAGCCCCCCTTTCTCAGTTGAGAGTAAGTTTTGTAAGAAGCAAAGTGGACGTAGTCTAGCCTCTTTTTGTGTCTAATGAAGTTATCCAATGACGTTTTGTTTCTGTTAAATTAAAAGGTTTCAAAGTTCTCGGTAACAGTCAAACTCACTGTTGAAAGAAGTACCATGCAGATCTTGCAAGACAACTTTTCAGCAGCCACAAAGTTATGTATTTCTGCTATGGGTAAAATTTTAAAGGGAACCTATGCATTTAGGTCGGGAAACTAATGCTTAGCTTTAACAGCTGTACATGAAACAGAACAAATGTTGTGTTGAGTAGTGGTCCAACAGTTAGGCGTAATGAATGCCTTTAATTTATGCCAATCTCTTTATTATCCTCAATAAATCTGGTGAATGGACGACTGGCTCCAGTTTCAGAACTTGCTTTGTCCAAACCAACAATGGGAGGGCTGCTGCCAGTGCGAGCTTTGTCCATGCCACTGGTAATGTTACTTAAAGGCGGGATGGCACCTCCGCCTAAACTTACTGGGAGCTGGGGAATGCCTCCGTTCTGTATGACAGAAATCTCATTGTTCTTCATAGCAAGTCCATTAGTGATAGCTGCAGCATATTGGTTCCAAAAATTGGGGTCAACATTCATGGCCCGAGCTGCCAAATCCTTCTGGAACATTTCGGAGAACTTCAGAGCATCGCCACCTAGCAAAGCCATGGGGTTTTCCACAGAGAGCCGGCGACCACGTCTTGCAGGGGCGTTATTCCACATATGAGTTCCCATGTGAACCTGCAGAGAAAACAGGGACAAGAAACACCTCCAAATTAGCCCATTCTAGGAAGATGGCTCACTTTCTGCTACTTACAGTATTGTTTATTCTTTCAAAAATGTCTTTTAATTCACATTGAAAATAAACCAATTTCAGTTAAGACACTGTTCTAAGGCCCAGTCAACCTATCCAGAAAAGGTCTTTGTTCTAGTTTTTCAATGTGTATCCGTATCTTCTCAGTGAAAACAAATACAGCACTGCAACAATGCCATGGTAGGCATCCTCTCAGGTTAGAAAACTTCATAAGCGACATGGAAGTTCTCATTTTCTGAAGATTACCAAGCACATTACTTGTACTAGAAGACGCACATTTCCTCTGCCCTTCCCCTTTTTACAGCTTGTCTGTAGTCTAAAAATTTAGTCTGATGTCACAGGCATCAATTGTGCTAAATATTTTAAGAAAAGTTTCAGGGCGCTGAAAAATGCATTCCCCTTTCTGTGTCTTGATGGTTATACAGATTGTGGAATAAGAGGCATCAGTCCTGCAGTAATTCACTACGAATCAGTGCGAATCAGTGCGAATCAGCTTTCTAGCGTGCAATGACTGCAAAGCAGAATAGAAAATGGGATTTTGTGAGAGCAGCACCCAATGAGCCAAATGAGTTCTGGGTTTGTAGCGAGCCTATTCTGCACCACTGTTCCACAAGTCCTGCCAGAATATGTCCATCTGCTGGCTGCCTGTGCCAGCACGTTCGTCAGGTGAGTTACCATACGTGCGTGCACATACACCTGGAGCCAGTTTTCAAATACACAACATTGTGCACCCATCTTCCAGCTCCTATCTTTAATACAGTGGAAGCATAATAAACAACACCATAACAAGCAAGTGTTTCCTTCAGTCTCCCTTCTCTCCTGGCTTTGGGGTAAACAATGTTAAAACCTGCTAAGCTCAGATACAGTGCTTCAAAAACCCCAGAGTCTTCACAGTTTTATTTGGCCTCTTACCTTAAGATTCCCCTTTGTGGTAAAAGCTCTACCACAGATTGTGCAACCAAATGGTTTTTCACCAGTATGGGTGCGTTCATGTATCTGCAGTGCACTTGCTGAGGAGAAGGTCTTCCCGCACGACTGGCAGTTGTGCTGCTTGGGAGTCCGGCGTGGGGGGGGTGCCAACATGGGGGTGATTCCCGGACTCATCACTGTCTGTGGTGCAGCAGGAACCTGGATTCCAGCTGGAAGCGAGGGAACCTCACCCAAAGAGATCGGCTTGCTGTGACCATTCACTTCCATTTTGATCATGGTAGGCGCTGTACTGGTGACCAGGCTAGGAGTACTTTGGCTGGGACCTAGAGTAAAGTTGGGTTCAAATAACTGAGAAGGCAGCTCTTTCAATTTGTGCGTCAGTAAGTGCTGTTTTAAATTACCCATAGTGGAACACCCACGATTGCAGACTGTACAAACAAATGGACGTTCTTTAGTATGGCTGCGGTAGTGAATTTCCAATGCACTCTTACAAGCAAAAGGCTTGCCACAGATATTACAAACAGTACTTTTAAACTTACCACGTTCTCTGTTCAGGAACAGCAGGCTAAAAGGAGCCTCCTCTTTGATGACCGGTCTTCCCGGGTTGGTGGATGTCAAATCTAATGCGCCTCCATTTTCAGTTGCGGGTGGTGGACTGTCCGGTTTTTCTGTCTTTAATTGTATTTCTTGCGGTTCTTCCTGGTTGCTAAGACCCGGGGATTTTGATCGAAAACTTTCACTATTGCTATTTACAGGAGACAAAGCTTGCATGGAGGAGGAAGATTCTGACATTGCAGGGCTGCCTGCACTCTGGCTTTCAAGATCACCGACAGCCGATGAGGAGTCATTGCTCAAATGGTCACTTTCCCCTGATCCATTCTCTATGGATTTTAAACTGGTCAGCTGCTGACAGTTCATGACGGAATCAATCATTTTCATTTGATTCTCCAAAGCAGCAATACTAGAGATCACAGAAGGCGGTGAAGAAGGACACGACCCAGAGTAAGAAATAAGGGGTTTGGATGAGTCACTTGCTGTGTCCTTTAACTCTGGGTCCTCTTCCATAGAATTTTCATCAATATCATCATCAAAGTTGCTCAGCGTGTCGACGTTCTTCTCATCGTAGGAAAGCTCTGAATCCATGGCATCTTGGAAGCCCTCTGGTAGCGGCGTGTTTGGAATCTGCCCACCCATATGCATACGAATATGCTGCTGAAGAACAACGGCATTTGTAAATTTCTTCTGACAAATGGGACACGAATGCTGTACCCTAAGTGGTGGCTTCGCTCGATGAACTCCAAAATGCGTTTTCAGATTGCCTTTTGTAGTAAAGGCACGTCCACAAATTTTGCATTTAAATGGTCTTTCTCCTGTATGCGTTCTGTAATGCATCTTGAGAGCACTCTGACAACTAAGCACACGGTGACAAATGACGCACTGATTTGGATCTGTCATCTTCTTATCAATGTTCTCTACTAGCTGTTGTAATTTTGAGGTTTCTGATGTTTGCATAGAGTCTAGGAGACCACCGAATGGAAACTTTGCCTTAAACTGGTCAGACATTGCTGGAAGCACAGGGTTTGGGAGGCTTGTTGAAATGCTGCTGTCCGTAACAGCAGTAGGAATTGAAGACGTGGAAGCTGTGGAAACTTGCCCACCCACAGTAAGGTCTCCGAGCCGCGTGTTTGTGGGAGGGAGACTGACAGGTTCTGCTTTAGTCAGAGAGGAGCCACTCTGAACCGGCTGCGGGGATTCGGCAGACACTGGAATGCCCGCTTCAGAATTGTTTAGGCTCGGGGATAAAGAAGTGCATTCGCTGGAGGCAGGAGAAGGCCTCTGGGGTGACCTGCTCATAGGAGTAATACTTGGAGAATCTCCGTAACTGTTCACGCCAGGTATAGTGGGAGGCAACTGGAGCCCAATGGAAGTTGGGACAGTTGGTAAAACAGGTTTGCTATCTAACCATGTTGTGACCGGCTTTTCTGGGGGCAGTGACATTCCATATGGGATTCCAGAGCAAGTGGGCACATTATCGAGGTATTCTGGAACAGGATATGGGTTCATCTGAATATGAGGATATTTCTCTTTGTGCCTCTGAAAATGTACTTTCAGGTTGCCCTTTGTGGAAAAGCGGTTTCCGCATATGTTACATTTAAAAGGTCTCTCCCCTGTATGTGAGCGGAGGTGTATTTGTAAAGCGCTGTCACTTCCAAAGACCTTGGCACAAAATCGACATTTATGTTTAAAAAAGGGATCCTCAGAACTTGACTTGGGTTCAAACACGGACACGTTTGGAGGCTTTCCTTTGCGGTGCTTCATAAGAGCAGACAGAGGATCTAATGCATTAGCCGTTGCAGCAATGCTAACCAGTGGATTGGGGAAGATCACACTATTTGATGAAGTCTGAGGTAGAAGTGGGTTTGGCAGGCTGGAAACT